>NW_025933029.1:0-1103 GCF_000764305.2 Hyalella azteca
TAAAAATTTATTAATAATAATGATGATTATTAATTGAGATGAATTTTAAAGAAAGTAATAAAAATATAATTCACTTTGTATTAAAATGATATTATTGATGAATGCAAAAAAATTAATGAGAACGAAAGTTTATCATTTAAATAAATAATATAAATCCGTTTATATAATGAATAATTATGAGCCAAATAAATTTAGTGCTAGTAAATAAATCACTATTTTAATTCAGCTATTATTATTCTAAAATTAAAATCCGGGCTTACTGGGAAAAAATTGCTGATTTATAATCCTGGATTAACCCAAAAACTTGCAAATCAATTGAACAAAATAAATAATTTTCCTTCCAATTAAAAATTACAAAAATTACGATTTTATGAATTGTTGTAATGAAAATTCATCCACGAATTTATGAAAATTTCAGATGTGTGACAATTTAAGTCGAAATATATTATATTGAATATTTCAGATATATTTTAATTTAAGTCGTAAACTATATTAGTAAACGCTTCAGATTTATTTTAGCTTAATTTACGTCATAAAATATATTATGCAATATTTTAGATATATTATAATTTAATTCGTAAACTATAATTGGGAATATTATGAATTATTTATTAATAGCTCAAGTCGAAATAAATCGCAATGAATATTTCGTATGAACTATTTTCGTATTCTGATATCGTAAAATATAATGAAAAACAATTTAGCGTATAAATGCTACGTGAAAATTTCATTTTAACTTTCCACCACAAAAGAAAGACTGGAAAAAATCGGTTTTAAAACATCCTAGAGAGAAATGATCATAAATTGAAAAATATTTTAATTTTAAAGTAAAATAGCATGTGTAGAATTTTTCAAGGTCCTTTTAACGACCAAATAAAAATATTTCGAAATTATGAGACCGAGAACGCGTAAAATAATCTAGTTGAAAAAAGCAGACATAAATGAAATACTGCTTAGAAAAATATGAAAAACTCGATAAAAAATTATTTTATGAAAGTTACAAAGATTTATTTGAATAAAAATTTTTTTCAAGCTCTTTTAATGAGAAAAATAAATGGATAAATAAATATTTAAAAACATTGTATAAACGCAGTACAAAATTT
>NW_025933030.1:0-134220 GCF_000764305.2 Hyalella azteca
TTGTACGCAGAGGTGCGCTACAAGTTGCTGCTAGCATCCTTGAGTGGATTAAGCTACAGAAGCCTGTAGTTTGGTATCCATGCTACAGTGAGTGCCTATTTCGAGGCGCATGGGACTTTGTCGAGCCGTCCTGAAAAGTTTGAAAAGTTCAACTTATTGTCACGGAAAACCTATCTCCTCCTACAGTTTTCAAGCTACAGCAATGAGAGTTATATCATTCGATTCGTAAAGACCATATCTATCGACCTAGCCATCGCTTTTTTTTTAATTTGTGCATGGTTCGTCTTATATATGGGGGAGAAGGGGGGGAGGGGGTAAAAGAAGTGAAAAATGAGAAAAACGCGCATAAAAAAAAAGCTATGGGGAAAATGAAAAAAGTGATGGTAGAGTTGATAGGTATGGTCTTTACAAATCTAATGATATGTGTCTCGATATTGTCGGACGATATTTGTGGGGGGAGATAGATTTTCTATAGTACCCGTTATTTGTCCGTTTTCTATGAATATCACGTTTTCTATCAATTTTTTTGAAAAATTCATAAAAGTAAAATGTTATTATTTTTACATTTTACGTATGAATGTGAAGTTTCATGATGATCGGATAATAACTGTAGGAGTTATAGGCTACCTCCAATTTAGGGTAGCAGGTCCCCTTAAGAACAGCTGTTTTGGAAAGTATCTACTTTCTGAGGCTCTGAGCTGTCACTGTCAGAGTATAAATTTGGCTTCAGGCAGAAACCAGCAAACTACCCTTCCTGACTTGCCAAATGGAAATTTAAGGTCGTGAAAGTGAATAGCCACACCATAAGAAACAGTTCTCAGGAAGTTACACAGCAAAGGGGCATTACAAAATTCAGACGAGTTCTTGAAAATACTCGTAGAATTTCTATTAAATTCTATGTTTTTGCAATTTAATATTTAAATGAATAAAATTTAAATTTAGTCTAAAAAAGGTTACTCTTTTCATTGCATAAATCCTAAAGCCTAAAATTTAGTAGAAAAGAAACGTTAAAAAATTATGTTAGTTTCCTGCATCCATTGTAGTTTCTCTGATAGACAATGTGATCACAGCAGTTGCTGCCTCCTATAATCATAATGCAGACATGCTTTACAATTATATAATGCAGAACTCCCATTCTTTATATATTTCAGCAGAGAGTTCTAATATTTGCGATGCTTTTTATTAAGAACTGATCTAAAAAGTTAAGAATTGAGGTTTTTTAAGAAAAAAATATACCTACACATTTCAATCATACAATATCAAAGACAAAAAGCCTAAACCAACTGCTTATTAGCAGTTTGAGCATATTCATACAAATGATGTACCTATTCTTTATGGCATACTGGTACAGCATGATTAATCATTGATGGCTTGAAATAAAAATGAAGATTACATATTGATATGGTCAAAAATGATCATAACGTGTTTGGTTATGTTGACAATGCAACATAATAGAATGTTAAAAACATGAGAGCTAAAAGTAAGTGCTCATTAACTGAGGCAGAGATCTGCAGAGCTGAATGTTTTGAAGCAGTAAGCACCTCGTTCCTCTTTAAGCAGGTTTCCACCCAGGGCTGGAAAAGTCCTATTTTTTTCTGAAATATCAGGGCTCTAATATATAATTTCAGTAGGTATGAAATCTTATGGTTCTAATGTCATAAATTTTTGTTTGATTTAAAAAATTGCTGTTTGCATTTTGCAAACATGTTTAATAAAATTTTCAACTTCAGCAATCCGCAGTATATATACTTCAATGCTCAGGCCTCCCACGAAAATAACACAGAACATAATAACAAGTCAACTCAAATGTTTCCTCCTCCATGAAGATCACGTAGCTGTGGTCATGTCAGAGTGGCCATACAGCATTATCACTTGTTCAGTTGCCACTCAAGTGAAGACAAATGCTAGTGATTGTTTTTTGTATTGGACTTTGTAAATAACATATGACATTGTATGCATGTGACTTTGTAAATGACAAGTTTGCCAGTCAAATGGCTTTTCATGGTTGAGATATGGAAATCATGGCTCAAAGAAATGGAATCTTGGCTGGCAAACCCATGAAGTTATGGCTTGAAGAAATGGAAACACGTCTGGCAAACCCATGAAGCCACAGCTCAAAAAATCCAGTCATGGCTCGCCAATTAGATATATTCCATGCCTGCTTCCACCATTGTGGAAAATTGGGTAGAAGCCTCTTATGAATAAAACAAAAACACCCGGGTTTGTAGACCGCAGTCAATTTTAACTCTTCTTATGGCACTTGGCTAATTTATTTCATACAAAATGAGAAGAATGGCTCATTATTGGGCTTATAAAAATTTCATATGTAATCTGGTAAAAAAATTTAATTTTCATCATGGTATTTGATTTTCTTGCTTCTCAACAAAGAAACTTTAAATTCTGTTTAGTGATCCAAATGCTGGATAACTTTGGTAGGTAAAGTTTAAATATTTGGTCCTCATATATGCATTGGGATCATACATTTCTTGAATTACCAAAACATGAGCTTAGCTTGGAGTTGTATCCACTTTTTTTTTAAGATTTGATATTTATTTGCAAATAATTACAGACTTACAGTAAATATCATTTTGTCTCTGCTCAGCAAAATTGAACACCTGGATTTTTTTTTATCATTATACCTAAATCTAAATTGATAAAAGTTTACCTTAATTTGTGACTCACTATTTAAGTACGGTAATAAATATATAATTTTTTCACAGAAACATGGGATGCCCGAGTGTATTGGAGAAATGTCTAGCCTTCGGTGGCTCAGAGCAGATGCTACAGGCCTTGAGGAGCTTCCAAGCAGCATCTCATCACTCAGTAAATTGGTGAGAGAAATATTTCTCACCATCAATTTTTATGATGAGGTAGTTATACTAACTTCATTCAAACAAAATATTTTAGTCCATTCTGTTCATTTTTATTTTTGGAATAATTTTCTTCTATGTTATGTAGGTATGGATTTCAGTTTGGTGGTTTTTTCAATAATAATGTGCAACTTAATTTAATTTAAAAAATTTCATTTCATTTTAGCACCATCAGGGTTGATGACCTTGCAAGGTTTTCCAATTTTGTCAGGTTACTACTTGTGCATTTGGCCCACACAAGAATTTAATGTTTTCTTATTTGCAGGAACATCTTTCATTGAAGCACAACAACCTGATTGGCATTGATGATACAGTTACAGAGCTGCCTTGCCTCCGCACATTGAATGTGCGGCACAACAAAATCCAGCATGACACCATCAATGAGGATCTCTTTCAGGTTTGGAAGTTATAAATTTGCTCTCTCTGATAAAAATTACATAAAACTTTTCTGCAGTAAATTTTTGATTGACTTTAATTTCTCTTAATGTTTTTAATAGTAGATAAGTATGGTAATATAATTTGTTGTCATATTTCTCCAATTTAATGTTGCTGTTTCTTTCAGTTATCCGATTTGACAACGCTGGATCTCTCTGGCAACAGGCTGAGTGAAGTTCCCTGTGGCCTTGAAAATGCTAAAAGTCTCTTGGTTCTGAACATGTCTGACAACCAGTGAGTGGCAACTACGGTCGTGCTTACTTGAACATTATTTTTTTACCTTCAGTTAAGCATATTATGACTTACGAACAATTTTCACAATCAGCTGATGCCGTATTTTAAAAGCTACAAGTTTCAGACTGGTTAATTTTTACATTGTGGATGCTTAAATTGATTTTTACTGCATTTTGTTGTATATATATATTTTTTTAATTTTGCAACCAAAATTTTTATGTGTTTGGAATCTTATTATGCATATATCCTCAGGTTGGAAGAAATTCCTTCTCAAATTTTGGTGAACTGCACGGATTTGCTGTACCTGAACCTAGCTGACAACAAACTTGCTACATTTCCCCCTCAAGTTCGAAGATTAGTTCATCTGAAGACATTAATTCTGAACAACAACTGTCTCACTCACTTCCAGTTTAGGTAATTTTTTCAAAGCTGTTTAATGCATTTTAAATCCACCTCATGTTTTTTACTTCAGGTATGCATATTTTCAGGAGATGAACGTAATCTCATCCATGCGCTTTGAGGTTTTCAGAGTACATTATTTATTCAGTTTCTTAGTTATTTAGTTGCTGCCAAAGGATAGTAAATAAACTTCTCACTCAATAATTATGCAACCTGTGCTTGTGACAAGCACTTTAGGCCTATGACGTCTTTGAATCTCAACCCAAAACTAGCTTAAAGGGCTTTATACATCGAGAGGCTTAAAATAAATTATTTTCATTGTGCCTCTGCCATTCTCTAATTAACAATCCATCATTTTATGCATACCTTGAAATCATTCTTTACCATGCTTGAGAACTAAAAGTAGAACATTTGAAATTAAATAGTGGACGAGAAACAGCAGTTGATGCTCCGACAACTTTTTTAATAACAGATGGGGCATAACTGTGAAATTAATCTAGGTGATTGGATATTTCTCCTATCTGGTTGGTAACTGACTGTAAAGGATGAATTCATTAATTGGGATTCGAAAACTCAAGGTTGAAAGTTTTGAAAAACTTTGTTAATAGAATGTTGTTGAATTGGTCATAATGACACAGGAAAGTATGAAATGTGTGTGTCTTCTTTGCGTGTCTAGGTCTGCCAGCAAAAACTTGAATGCTTGCACTTTTCATGAAGCTTCTTTATTTATTATTGTAAATGTTACTCTACCAAAATGTTATTGTCTATTCATTTGAGAAGTTTTTACTTCCCATTTTTTGATCTAATACAAAACTGACTTGATTCTTTGAAGTATTTTCACAGTAAGGAAAATGGATATATTATGTTGCTGTGCTTGATTGTCTTTAATTTCTAGGCAATTTTCATTCCTCGTCTCCCTGCAAACCATGCACATGTCCAACACTGCACATGCGTTGTGCTTTATTGTTTTTAATATGCAGGCAACTACCATCTTTGGTCTCCCTGGAAACCCTGCACATGTCCAACACGCAGCGCAGTCCTGGTAACCTGCCAGCTACGTTGGAAGCGCTCGTAAATCTTGCTGACGTTGACTTGTCCTTCAATAACCTGAGCAAAGTACCTCAATGTCTCTACACGCTCAGGGGCTTGAGGAGGCTCAACCTCTCTGATAACAACATCACGGAACTCGCTCCTGAGATGGGTTAGTCCCGGAATTAAAATTCTTGCTAAAATTCTTGCTGAGATTCTTGTTGATTAAATTACATGGATATAAAAGACCTTTTTAACGTTAATAAACTGAGTGGACTAACTATAATAGAAAGTTTCGTTTATGTTTGTAAAATCTTTATTGTGCTCTTACGATATGGAAAACAGTGATTGGTATATATTTTTTGACCAAAGAAACTTCACATGTCTGCATAGTTACAATATTTTTTCTCAAACTTTGTATTGTTTGCAGAAACTTGGAGCAAACTGGAGGTGCTGAACATATGTCGCAACAAAGTGTCCGCTCTGCCATCTCAGCTGTGCAGACTTGAGCAGATCAAGCGCCTAATGCTGAATGAAAATCAACTGTCGTTTGAAGGACTACCTTCCGGGATCGGCAAGCTTGGTCGCCTTGAAGTGTTCTCTGCTGCGCACAATAAACTGGAAATGATTCCTGAGGGACTTTGCAGGTAGCTGTATCATGTAATCAATTCTTGCATTTTCTACCGAATGTTTGCATCGTCTATCTATTATATATTTGTTTGAATATTTAGTTTAAACTAAATTGATTTTCGTTTTTATGCACGCAATTTTCATTGCAAGAGTAATGACCCTCTCCCGACATAGGTAATTTTTATGATTAATAGAAACCCATTCCATTCTTCATAAGTTTCAATTTTTTATACCGTTTTCAAACCATTTACTGGTATAAACAGGCTCGGATTAAAAGTCAAAAAAGCTTTTTGAGCTCGGGTTACTATTTTATTTGGGTTGAGCTTACGTTACTTTTTTTTTCTTCATATTTATTTGGTTACTCTTAGGTGTCCGTCTGATCGTAAATGCTAAAAATGTGAGAAATTCTACTAACTTTCTGATTATCTCATTTGTTTCTAGGTGCCCCAACTTGAAGCGCCTGCATTTGAACTCGAACTGCCTTGTGACGCTGCCTGAAGCTATCCATTTCATCACGGAGTCACTGGACGAACTTTTGCTCGACAACAACCCTGACATGGTGTGGCCACCCAAGCCCCGAGGCCTGGCTAAGGGATCCGGCGCCCAGTTCTACAACATTGACTTTTCCCTGCAGGCTCAGCTCAGCAAAGCTGGAGCTCAGAATGCTGCTTCCCTAGCCGCCAATTCACCAAATTCTGGTGAGATACTCCTTTGTGTGCGTGTACTTAGTGTGTTGTTGAAGGTACATTGAATTTGTATTGCATTTTAATGCTTATCATAGATATTATAATTATGATTTACCGGTATTAAATATGCATCCTATGAATGCATTTATTGGTTTTCAGCTTTCTAGTTTAGATGATGTAGAAGGTGAGTCTTGCTGGTTAAAAAATTCATTAAAAATTTTCATAATTTTGAAGGCTTGCCCAAAGACCCGATCGCTCGCAAGAAGCGCCTTCGTCAGTTCAGGAAAGACCAACAGGATGATAAACAGGAAAAAATTCTTAAGGGAATGAAAGACATTGCCAAGGATGAAGAAAAACAAAAGCAAAAGGAGAAAATGACTGAAGAGAGAAGCAGCCAAGTATTGAGGTGAGGTACTCGTAAAGAGATTTACAGTCAGATGTACCTAGATTGTAGGGTAGGGAAACTTGAATATTTTAAATACTTTATTTTGATGTAAAAGATCAGCATTCTGTGTTCAATGTTCTTGTGAGATATAATAGTTACACTTTCTCATTAAGCGAGGAAAAATAAAATTTCGAAATTAGACCATGTTTTTTCACAATTTATCATGTGTAGTTATTTTCTCTGTAATGTTTCTCTGCTGATAGAATGATATTAACTGGGAGACCTAACCGTTCAGAAATATGAATCTACATGATTTTGTGGGCCTTCTTAACTGTAGAGTTTGTAATTGATTGATGTGCTTTGGAAGCTCACGACATACTTGCTTTTTTTAACAGGCAGAAACGCTGGGACGAGGCTTTGGAGAGACCTGCTCTGAACTATCACGAGTTTTTTGACGAAGACGTTGGTCAAATTCCTGGCTTGACAGTGTGGGAAATTGAGAATTTCCTTCCCAACCAAATGGAAGAAGCGACTCATGGCCAGTTCTATGAGGCTGATTGCTACATTGTGCTTAAAACAGAGCTCGATGACACGTCCAGTCTGGTGTGGCAGATCTACTTCTGGATTGGAGAGAAAACTACGGTGAGTTTGATGTCCTTCAATTTTAATGGTTTGTCTTAGAAGTATTTGCATGGCTATAAATGTGTGTTGCATGGATAACATTTGGATATGTGCGCAGAAGATACTCAAACCGGCTCCTTTCAGTGTCTTTTATGTTAAGGGACCTAGTAGGGTATGCTGAATATTTAATTTAAGACTATTTATAGGTGGAATTACTCGGCTGAGTTAAGGGAATGAATGCATGTCCATTTAAAGTACTTTCAAATTAAGTTTCATTAATTTGGTAGGTATTGGTTTGTTGAAATATGATCAATTAAAAAATTGTTTTCTACATTTCAGCTGGACAAAAAAGCGTGTGCCGCGATTCACGCCGTCAACCTGCGTAACTACCTTGGAGCTGAAGGCCGCACACACAGAGAAGAGCAGGGCGACGAGAGCAAGGAGTTCCTCGACATTTTCCAGCATCAAATCACGTATATTGAAGGAGGCAGGACGGCGTCAGGCTTCTTCACTGTCGAAGAAGTGGTTTGTGCTATACCTATATAGATTTCCAAACTTCTGGTCTTGAGGCCGTGATTACTAAATATCGGCGGGAGAGAAGGATCTGAGTTGGAGGATCTAACTAAAGACAGAAAAAAAATTTTTAATTTTAGATTTTCTTGTAAACACGATCAAAATTAAAATATGTTACAGAAAATTTATTGAATACCGGTATCGCTTGACATTCTCATATTTTAATAGTAATTGTTTTCGGGCAACGTGAACAGTTTCTTAGAAACTTCTTTACGTCTCGGGGTATTTTTATGTCAATATTGGCTCCTTACTGAATTAGAGCAAAGAAGCAAAGATTAAACTTGGTCTTGCAGTTTCAAAATAGATTCATCGTTTTACTAAAAAATTTGCTCATGTTTGAACCAGAATATTCTAGTTTATTGTTTGACTTATTTTTCTCATTTAGACAGGACTTCTTTCTAAATTTTTCCAATATTTGTTTGAAAAGAAGTTTAAATTTGCTTTATCTATTTCAGGACTATCCGGTGAGAATGTACTGCATTCATCCTAACAGTCAGTGCGTTCATTTCGAGACTGTGGCACTTGACATTTCATCATTGGATCCTCGTCACGTATTTCTTTTGGACGATGGCAAGGAACTTTACGTGTGGCAGGGCGAGAAAGTGAAGAAAACACTCGTGACTAAAACGCGTCTTGCCGCCGAAAAGATCAACAAAGATGAACGCAAAAACGAGGCTGAGATTCACATGTTAGTGCAAGGCAAGGAAAGCAATAAATGGGGTGACTTCTGGGCTATTCTTGGCATTGACCATGAAGATGAGACCACTCCTGAGGGCTTTGAGATTGTGGAACACATTGAAAACACAGAGCCATTACTGCCTCGTTTGTATCAGGTGGGACTGGGCATGGGCTACCTCGAACTTCCCCAAGTGGAAGTACCTGAAAAGAAGCTCGTCAAGAAGCTCCTCGTCACCAAAAACGTTTTTATTTTAGACTGCTACTGCGATGTCTTCGTTTGGATTGGACGCAAGTCAACGCGTTTGGTTCGGGCGGCGGCATTGAAACTGTCGCAGGAGCTCCTGAAAATGATTCAACGGCCGAGCCATGCGGCCACCACTCTCATCAAAGAAGGAAATGAGTCTATGGTTTTCAAAAGTAAATTTACTGCATGGAATGATGTCATTGACGTAGATTTCACTCGAACAGCTGACTCTGTACGAAAGACAGGTGCCAATCTAAAAGACTGGGCCTCCAAGCAAGAGACCAAGACTGACTTGAGCGCACTCTTTACTCCGCGACAGCAGCCCATATCTCTCGAAGAGGCTGTGCAATGCATGGAAGACTGGAATGACGACTTGGACTCGATGGATGCTTTTGTTTTGGAAGGGAAAAAGTTTGTCAAACTGCCTGAAAATGAGCTTGGACATTTCAGGTCTGGTGAATGCTACGTCTTCCTGTGTAGATATTGGGTCCCTGCTGACCAACCAGAAGAAAACAATACTGATTCTGAGTCTGGCAGTAAAAAGGAACAGCCAGAAGAACCAGAGGACGATTTCCAATGCATTGTGTATTTTTGGCAAGGACGAGATGCCTCTAATATGGGTTGGCTGACATTCACATTTAGCCTGCAAAAGAAATTTGAAATGCTTTTCGGAGATAAACTAGAAGTTGTTCGCATGCAGCAGCAACAGGAAGCTGTGAAATTCATGGCGCATTTTAAACGAAAATTCGTAATTCATACCGGAAATCGTAGACGATCTTCCCCCTTGAAACCTGTTAAAAAACGCCAGCCGACAACTGAAGGCGATGCGGATGAAAACACTGAAGCTGTTGAACCCGTTGAAGATGCTGAGACTAAACCTACAACCCCTCCTCCTCAACCAAAACCAGAACTGTTCCACATGCGTTCCAACGGTTCACCGCTCTTCACCCGCTGTATCCAAATCAAAGTTGATGCTTCCCTGTTGAATTCCTATTTCTGTTACATACTCAAAGTGCCATTTGGAGGAGAAGGAGATAGTGGCATCGTATACGTCTGGCTCGGGGAGAAGAGTGATCCCGAGGAAGCGCGTCTCACTGAAGAAATCGCCGATGAAATGTATGATCCCGAGAAGTATAGCCTACAAGTAAGTCATATGTATTTGTGCATTGAAAATTTTTTCGTTGTTTCATTATTCGATTCATATGTTTGATTTCACTTTTGATTTTCTGTGTACTATTAGAATGCTTAATATAATTAGAAAAATGTATACACACGGCTAATTTTCAAGCAAAGACTTCAATCTCAACTTGGTAACGTAGTAACTGATGGATTATTGATGACTTTCAATTCCTGATACTATCATGCTTCACTCAACAAAGAAGAACAAAACTAAGATTTTATCTTTCATCAGGTTGTACGCGAAGGTGAAGAGCCTGAAAACTTCTTCTGGGTGGGAATTGGAGGAAAAAAGCCTTACGATACCGAGGCCGACTACATGCAACACACCAGACTTTTCCGCTGCTCCAACGACAAGGGATATTTTGCCGTCTCTGAGAAATGTTCTGACTTCTGCCAGGTAACAAAATTAACGGAGTTGCTTGAAAAAATGAAATGTACTGGGGTTAAACAAAATAAGGGAAACACCAGAGAAATCCGCAAAATATATTTTAGTATGATGTAGGTCCACCTTTTGCGGCAATTACAGCCTCAATTCTCAGAGAAATTTATTTATACAAATTATGAATTGTTTCCAAATGGATTTTAACCCATTCTTCAGTTGAAACTCCCTTAAGCTCATTTAAAGACGATGACGGATGGAATCGACTTCCGACTTGCATCTTTAAAATCGACTATAAATGCTCGATAATATTCAGGTCTGGTGATTGTAGTGGGTAAAGCGATGCTCAACTTAATTAGAATGTTCCTCGTGCCATTTTTTAACAATTCCAGCTGTAGGGATCGGGGCATTATCATCTGCAAGATGGCGTTGCCCTCCGGAAACAGTGCTTGAACCATTGGATGAACTTGGTCCTCCAAAATTCCTAAATAGTCACGGCTGTTGATTGTTCTATTAAGAGAAATCATTGGTCCGCCGGATTTCTAAGAAATAGCACCCAAGATCATCACAAATCATGTTTTACGGTTGGGAGGAGGCAATTGGGTTTAAACGTAAACTCGGCCAGATGTTGGAAATAAGGTAAACGATGCTTCGTCAGAGAAAATAACATTTTTCCTTTGCTCTAGGCACCAATTCTGCAGGATTGTACAACACTTTAAACGATTCGAAACATTTGTATTTGAAAACAGAGGTTTTCTAATTGCAGCTATTCCATAGGATCCAGATCTGTGCAGCTCTCGGCGGACAGTCTTTATAGAAACCGGATACTGTAGGTGTCCATTGAGGTCTGCAGTAATTTCAACAGCCGTAGCGACGGCTTCTCTCAGATAATTTCGACTTTCGGCCTGACCTGTGCTTAGCTGAGGACGTTTTTCCTCCTTTCAAACGCAGTCAAGCATTTGGGAAGTTTCTGTCACACCTGACATACGGGCACCAACAATTTGGCTTCTTTGAAAGTTAGCGCGGTTTGCCATTTATTCGTTATAGGTTAGGTTATGGACACAAAAATTTACTAAAAATGTCTCTGCAAGGATAGAATATCAACTAGCAGCAACAATAAACATAAAATATGTCAAGTTATAATTGTTTATAAATTATAACATGTTCAAAAATTATGATATCAAAATGTCGGGTGTTTCCTTTATTTGGACCAACCCCTGTCTATGATTGTTATTTTTTTACTCCGGGAGAAGGGAGCTTGATAGTAGAAACACCAATAGCCAGTCCTACTGCAATGTAGTAACTTAATACTCGAAGACTGAGCGCTAGTAAACCGTATTACTATCATAAATGCTGAAGAATGCGGCGCTAATAAACCACACTACTAGTAATAAACCTAATACTATAATAATTTTCTTCTAATACTTCATTGTAAGATTTTTCATTGTGTCCTACGTGATAATGGTAATTAGTTAATAATAACACGTAGCGCACATTTCAATACCGCATAAAATAGATTGTTTTGAAGCCTGTTGACCTGACAGGTAGACCAGCTATTTTTAAAAACCGCGAACTGTTCCCGGATCTTCTGATGTTGCAGAGAGTTTATTTCTTCCGCAATATAATTTATTCACGATGCATTCCTTTCAGGATGATCTTGCTGACGATGACTCGATGATTTTGGACGACGGGGTGCATGTTTTCTTGTGGCTTGGTTCAAAAGCATCAGACGTCGAGATCAAACTTGCTCTCAAGAGCGCACAGGTAAGTTGCATTTTTCTTTTGAGATTTTATGCCCCCATTGTGTACTAGTGCATTTAGTTTCGAAACTTCTTTTAGCTACAAATTTCATTTATGCTCTATGAGAATCGTAATTCTTTACGTTGTTGTTTGATTTCTCTCTGAAATTTTTTCTATATCATAGATCGAAAAACTTTTGGTCCGTGGACACTAAACACTTATTTAGAACGTCACAGTTCACACCAAATAGTTACTAGAAAGTCTTTAGTTCACTGGAACCAATATCGTACTGTTCAAAATCCATTAGAGTCGCGTTTCATGGGATGTGTTGGCGTGCAGGTGTATGTACAAAACCTGCGCGTGAAGGAGGAGTCGCAACCTCGCAAGCTGCTCTGCACTTTCAAAGGAAAGGAAAGCAAGAAATTCACACGCTGCTTCCATGGCTGGAGCCATTTCCGTACGCATGCTGGCTCATGAGCGTCTACCCGATGACGCTGTGAAACAGCATACCTTCTTATTTTCTTGCTTAGACCATCTTCGTCCATTTTTTTCGGCCAAGATTTCTGTCATAAACGACGCTGAGAACTCTAGTCTCGTGGAGTTGACCTTAGATATTAGTGTTAGTTGTTAACAGGTTATGCTGGATTTGTTTTGAACAAAACATTAAGGTAGAATTATTTTTGTGGTTACAGTACTTGACTGTAAGTCAATTTTTGATCATCAATTTTCATGTTATACATACCCTACAAGCTCTTTCGTTGAAAAAAAAATAAAATTTTGACGACACCACTCATATTATATGGGTTTTCATGATAAATCTTTGAGTTCAAGTTTCTTGAGACTTTTTCTCGTCTAATTTTTTTTATTCATATTCCCGCGTATTAATTCTTGTACAAGTTAGGATAAGTACAGTAAAATGTCGGTGAAATTTGTCATCTAGTTTGGTGACAAACCTCCCTATTTATCTACAATTTTTGTGATTTTAAATCGAGCAATGGTGTTTGAACTTCTCATAATTAACGTTTTGAATGATTGGTTTTGCTTTTGACTTACACTGCTTACTTATTTGCGTTGAGCTTCAGCCTGCTTGTTCCTGAGAATTTTTTTGTTCTCTTGATTGAATCGATCAAAAATAATTTATTCTTCAGCTAGAATGCATGCAAGCACTGTCATCGCCCTGAACATTTCTCTAACTTTTAAGCTGTATCTTCAGACTGCTTGCAATGGTATTGAACAGAGGAATGTCATTTCAGTTTTTTCTTTAAATTCGCGTTAATGTTTTTGTGAAAAATTTCGTTCCAGTAAGTTAGATTTCTTGCCTTTCGTGTAACATTGCATTTAGGATATATTTAAGAACAATTATTAACACGGACGATGCAGTTTTATCAGGTGCCTGTAATCTTTTCCTCCGTATTCAACTATGTGCAATAAAATATAATGTTGTTACATGATTTAAGCTTTCTATTTATTTAGTCAAATCCGTTGAGTCGCCTGATTTCACACATGATGAGTTTCAAATCAATGATACAAAAATTCAGATCCATTCAGCGTTGCAAGTATCGTTGGTGTAATAGCTTGAAATCTTTTTCCTAAGGAATTTGCTGAACATTCTCAGATAACCAACAGTTACGTTCACATTAAATTAACTTCAATGTTTAACTACGGCTTTAAGATATTTGGAATAAGCGTGTACTTATAAGGAATTTGTTGTGCCTAACGTTTTACACCATGATATACATTTAATATTGATTAATCATTGCTTGAATGTCCCCCAACCAGCGATTCTGGATGAATTATATTATTTTATAAATTTTCTCATCTAGGAGAACCTAATTTTATGCCCATTTCTGCTTTCACTCTGCTTGCATACGCGGCACAAAAAAATTCCCACGAAGAATATGAAGAAAAAACTTCCCATTAATTGAACAATTAGCAAAGCATAAAAGCTGAATTCTCGTTGCTTGCATTAATACTGTTAAGCTGCAACAACTTCATGTCTACATTGTCATATGTAAATCATCCTAACAGTCCCCCCAAAAAATCATTACCAGAGTGAAGGAAGGAAACCGTTTGTATGAAAAAAAAAAAGCGTCTAGAAGAGTTAAAAAAGGCCCTCAATGAGATGGGGATACAAGAATAGCTAAAGAAAAAATCATGTGATATCACATCAATGCAGGGAAAACAAATTCGGTAATTGAAGACGAAATTCAATGACAGCAAAATAATTCATGGACCTGGGTTAGCCAATTTCATAGATTCATAGCAGCATCTTGGATCAATTAAAAGTTCGACATCGCCGCAGCACAGTGTTCATTGTCTGTCTTTACGAAGAGCAGAGATATCTAAATGAATTTAAAATTTTTAACAACTAAACTACAAAAAAATCCATTTTTGTTGGGGAAATGTTAGAAACCTCTTCCACAGTCGCCCCAATCCAAACAATAACTATCAATAAACCTTTATGGCGCTTCAAAAAGGTTTATGTTTAAAACTTTCTTTATTATATCCAATGCAGTATGCATTGGAAATAATTTGGCCGGTTTTCATCGATCTTGTGTCTTTGCCACTGAATCCTGATCCTGATTTACTGTATTTACCCGCTGTCAATGAATGTACTCGCAAATGACCTCCGCAAAATAATTCTCTTTTACCATATCAGTGTTAATTAAAAGAGATTAAAGACAAGACGCAATATTTGAACACATGTACACAAAGCAGGTTGTCTGAAAATGAAGAGGCTATAAAAAAAACGATGACATCACACTCCTCTTTATACAGTTTGTTCAAGTCTGAACAGAGCTTCCTTCACTGAACGATCGATTACTAATTATCTACCGATCATGTTATACTTAAAAATTGAATAAAATAAAAATTACAAATTTGATGCTCACTTGCTTCTTTGCTCGCTTGCACACTATAAACATGATCAATCCATAGGAAATTTGTGAGCATGGCAACATGATGCCAAACTGCAGCACATTTGACATTCGCGTCACTATTTTTTCGGGCCAAACATTTTTGGGTCAACTATTGCACATTTGATGACCAGAAACTCGTCATCACAAATAAATTTCATCGTTTATGCCAGCAAAATGTTAAACTGACTTCTCACACTAGGTCAGTGAAAAATGAACAAGCATGGAAAATAGAAACAGAACCAACATTAAGGACATCAGAGAGTTATTTCGTCGAGAAAATTGTTATCGTCAGGTTTGAGGGCCATGAAGAAGGACGTCTCTCCACTAACGTTTCTGCAGCATAACCGTCGTTTCTGAGTGGTGTAGAGAATTTCGGTGTATAAAATATTGCCAAAAATCATAAAAACATTTTTTTGGAGCAATGAGATTCTTGACAACCAATCTACCCCATTATCATTTGACCAGAAACTAATGCCAATTAAGTTGCTTGATGAAACTCTACTTCGTGGCAAGTTGTTGCGGCAGTGTCAGTAGTGCGAGACAGAAGAGACGAGAGTTCGTCTGATCGCAGTCCACACAACGTAAAGGATTTCACACGTATACATTTTTATCCCTTAAATTATCATACCCAGATAATTCGTGGAACTAATTGTTTCGTTAGTCATGGTAGGAAAGATGTAGGAAATATACAACTAAAGATCTGGGCGGGAGGGAAGAAGCCTTGGGGGTGGTAGGCCCTGACTAATGACAGTACTATGACATGCAAGTCGTGTTGAACGGAACAGGACTAATAAAATTCACACCTTGTGCCTACATGGATATTAATTTTTCATGGTCATAAAGCCGTACAGTGGGCAGGAGTACGACAGTCCCCTTTTTTCCGTCAAAAGGAAGTGCGTTCACATGTTATAAAGAAAAATAATAATAATAATGATGAAACACACAAGGAGCGCAAAGCAAGCAAACTAACTACCTTAGACATGTAACGTAAAAATGTACAATTATTAATCCCAAACAAATTCAGAAGCCGCGTCGTCATAAACAATTGAATAATTACAAACACAAGAAACCATAACTTTTCAGATGATCTAACTTACCAGTGACACTTTAATAAATTATGAAGAAATAGGAGCAATAAATAATTTCGAACCAAGTTCTGCATTTTATAATTTAATTTTTAGGGATATCCTAACGCACGCTGCACAAGCTGAAGCAATTTCTCTGAATTCGCCATCACTTTCAGCAACATCAAAAACACAATTAACAACGGGTTGTTCGTGTTGATTTCAGAGCCGATGTGTTGATTTCAAAGTGCGAAATCTACATCCAGATACTCAATTAACTTTTTACAGTCTATGTTGCTTGACACTCAACGACAGTATATCATAAAAAAAGTAAAATGACAAGTCAAAGAAAATTGAAAAAAACAGCAGCTGGTTAGCGTGGCGAGGTAAGGAATAAACATAAATCAGCAGCTATGTACAATATTTCCATGAAATAACTATGATTAAAACTAAGGCTAAACCGACGCGATCTTAGCGGTTATCTAAACAATAACAAACAAATAAACGCAACAAATTCAATGAACATGCAGAATGACTAATGAACCTCAGAATATAATGTAAGGTTCTAAAGAAATTTGTACAGTGATGCCTTCAAGACAAAAAAAAGCTTCGTAAAGTCAAATCATCTTTAAATTTGAAATAAATTACACCAAACAATAACGTTGTGAACAGAAAGTCAAAAAATAAAGGTACGAATATTAGTACAAAAAGAAGCAAACAATGCCCGCAGCATAAGCGAGGCATATAGAAAATATAATATAAAACTACAAACAACGCTTTTGACCGATACTAGAGTACGTTTTGTAATGGATACGCTTTCTTTCTATTGAGATCTAGAAACCAATCTTTGAATAGCACTGACTTTAAATAGAAAGGTGAGCTGAAATCTTGCATTCCATAATTTATACGCTGCTTGGTATCGTACTTCTAGTAAGTAAAAAAATGTATTAAACGTCATGAAGCACTAGAACCGCTCCAACTCTCACACTTGGTAAGATTGAAAGTATAAAGGGATTGTTTCTACCGACAAAAACATCACACGCTCATACAGCATTCACCCAATGCACATGAGGCTGGAAAAGCAGGGCATATTGCACACAATATGTACAGACCACATCAACAACGTTCGGTCCTGCGGGTTCTCTTTACATAGAGACATACATTTTTTTCAGAGTATGCTTGTTACTTTCGGCAATCGTGCGGCGAACAAGCCTAAGCTCGAGTTGATTATGAATAACATAGTGCTCAAGTTCAACTTAGAACATCACATTAACGTGTCGAGACGCTTCAAATTAAACATTGATTGTCATGAAATAGACGGTAACAACTGATTTATTTATAAATTTTAATTACAGAGCAAGATTTGATTGCAGCAAGAATCTACGTTGATATTAAAGCATGCGTTATTGACTTGGCAGATGGAAGCCTCCTGATTTCTCCAGTAACAAAGAAGCGCAGGAATATAATTTTAATATTCGCAGTGTGTTCATGAGCAGCGAAAAATAACAAAGTTTTTGGAATATGAGTTCAAATTTTCCTAGATTCGAGTTTTTAAAAGTGTTCAATGAGTGTAAATTGAACGCTATTTGTATGGAAATGTAAAATTTTGAGAACTTACGAGCAGAAAAACGAAATGAAATAAAGGTTTTCAGCGTTTTTTTGAGGCAAGAAACAAAATTAAAGAGTACTGAAAGAACACTTTAACCCTAAATGCATCAGTTCGTTTAAATTAATATGCCAATAAGTTTGTTTGTACCTTTATTGATTATTTTTCAAAGCTCCTGCCCTTATTAGAAGCGTGCTGCAACCACGGACAAAACTGATGAAAGTTATGAATTCATAATTCCATCTATGATGATAGTGAACTATCCAGGTTCATGCTGATCGGCATCTTAACGTTTCTATTCTTCCACTCCCTGGTAACGATTAAAAAAGACTCAGAGAAGTTCATAAGTTCTAAACTCCGCTCATTGGCGGCGTTTGCTAGATATGCTAAAGCTACAAGCGTTATTACTCAACTAGCAACGGCAACGTTATATCGGAGGAGTACATATACTATAGAAATTAATCTAAGTTGAATTTCTCTTTCCTCCCCTAAAAAGGCTAGTAAACGCACAAATTATATAATTAATGGGTACGGGAAGGTTTCAAGAAGTATGTGGTGGTATTTACATCAAATACAAACACGCTGTCACGATGGGGCAAGAATCAAACGAGTCAAAATTACCCTGAAGAATTTACCCGTTTCCGGGCGATGCATAAATTTTGTAAATATAAGTTGAGCATAGGGATTATTATTGTACTGGGTGAAGACTGAGATGTCAGGAGTAACCAAGGAATAACAATGAAGGTAACGGAAGCTAAAAAACTTAATGCAGAAAAATATCACCATTTAAATTAAAAAGTTTAGTTGTCGGGTGGCACGAAGATGAATATCATCATTCAAATTAAAAATTTTTGCTATGGTCGATAAACAAATATAACTAGTTGCTCAACAATGAGGTTGAGAGAGGTATTTGAAGATGATATTTTATCAGAGGAGAGTATTTTTGCTCACGCCATTCCTTGGCCCTGGACTATAGTTACGAATTTCCTGGACTATAGTTTCGAGTGGAACGCAGCAAAACACCCAATATATAAAGCATATTTTTCATAAGTGTATATGCACAGGAAAAATCCATGATGGTGCATGAATATTGTTTGATTCTTGCCCCAAAAGAGCGATATCCTGAGAAGCAATATTGAGTTAATGAGCAGCAACGGACGTTAAGGAACATCACAGCGAGGCTTCTTAAGCACCGGCTCAACTGTGGAAGTGAGAGTTCCTCGAGCTTCATTATCTTCAGAAATTTGCATCTGTTTCGTCTGCATGAAAGGAGGCTTGAAAGTTGTCTCCTGCTGTTGGTGAGTCACGACTGTTACCGTGCCGTTATTACTGCTGTTACTGTTGATGCCGTTATTGGAGCTGATAGCCGTAGCGTAGACCATGTGTGATGGCGTCCCTTGTTGAGGTTGGCCACACGAGACAATCCCGAGCATGACAGGTTTTTGAGGCTTGCAGCTGTTGCCGTTGCTGTTGACAGCACCACTGCTGTTGTTGACGGTACCGCTGTTGCTACTTCCAATGGTGTTCGCGCTTATCACTCTCCTCATCTCACCATTGACGGAAACGTAGCTCCTGAAATTAAATTATCGGTAAGAGGCATGAACATTAATATTGGTAAAAATTCAAAGTCAGCAATGAAAATCAAAGGAAAATTGCAACAGAAAATTGGTTACAGCAATGCAGTTTCTTGCTCTTTTCATTCAATCGACAATAATTTGTCCACATTGTATCAACAATCAAATGCAAAAAATAGTAACCCGCAAAAAATGAAAAAGGTCACCATCTAGACTGAACACAGGATTTAAATTACTGGGATAAATATATCACAGAAACAATGTACAAAAGAGGTAGAAATATATTTGAATTTCGTTATTCAAATGATCAACATGTTTATCTTCAGATTTAAAATTAGCATGCACAGCACACTTTCTGTCTCACCCATACTTGCTCAACCCAGACGGCAGGAGAACTTGGGTTGGTGTCTGGTCAGAAGTCGTCTGCTGGATAACAACTTGTTGCCCGCCGCTGGTATCCACTTTAGTCATCCCGCTAATAGTCCTGACCATACCTCCAGCACAACCGGCATCAGTGATGCCACCCACGGTCTTCACGATGCCGGTTGACGTGTCCATGAGGCCGCCCAAGGTTTTGACCACGCCGCCCTCGATGATCCCACCTACGGTCTTCACGACACCGCCGTCTACGATGCTGCACCCCTCAATGGTTTTAACGACAGTCCCAACGTTGTTAGCTCCACTGGTCGTGGCGAGTATATATTTGCCTCCTGTAAAATTGAGAAATAATTCAAGAAGATAAAATGTGGGACTAAAACGCTTAAAAAAATTACCTAATGAATTCCCAAGGAGTTAAAATCTTTTGACGTTCAACGATAGAGCGTCTGACGTTCAATGATTGAACGTCTAACTTTGAACAATTGAACGTCTAACGTTCAATCGTTATCACTTATTAAATAAAACAAGAACTCTTAAGGTCACTTAGGTTCTTTGAAGTTGTAAGATTGAGCAACAAAATACGAACGATAGATAGTACGCCAATGATCAATGCCTGGCGAAGAAATAACGAAAAATGTCAACGAGACGAAACCTTGAGAAGTGATGTGGCGCACAGGAGACGCAGCAGCGATGACGTCACAATGCGCATCGCCTAAGTCATCGTCGCGGTAGTGGAGCGTAGCGGTGCCGCCCTCGTGATACAGTGACGAGTTCGAAGAGTCGGAGAAATGAACCCCGGATGACGAAGTGGACGTGTTTTCGGAAGTGAAATG
Source organism: Hyalella azteca (assembly GCF_000764305.2). Classification (NCBI taxonomy): domain Eukaryota; kingdom Metazoa; phylum Arthropoda; class Malacostraca; order Amphipoda; family Hyalellidae; genus Hyalella; species Hyalella azteca. The sequence continues at coordinate 20,456 of NW_025933030.1, forward strand.
ATGCGACTCGGCTTGGTAAGAGTGAGAGTCTCCCTGGTAGTGGTGGGAGTCGTGAGAGTAGTGCTCTGATGGAGAGGGGGAGCCCTCTCGAGAGAGGGAGTCGGGAGTCACCAATCCACTCATCCCAACATGAGAGGGAGAAGTTGGTGCTGAGCGACTGGGGAAAACGATCTCAATTAACACCCAACAACAAATAAACAAGGACAAACAAATTCTGTAATGCAAATTTAATCAACTAGGCACACGGAAGACACATAGAAACACACACATAGGCTTGACAGAGAAAGCCAATTGCAATGAGAACAGCATCGGGAGGAAAATGGCAATTCTATCTAACAAGAAAAAACACAACATGTGCTGACGGAATAAGTGTAAGAGTTATTACAGCAGGGTACTTGGTAATAACTATTATCAATATTATTCAATCGCTAGCAAAAATCAAATCATGTGAAACGCAACGCATTTATTTAAAAACAAGTTAGATTATTGATATGAAACCTTAAGGCCCGCGGCAGATGATGAAAATAACACTATATCCGAGCAGAGGAACCAATCTGGTATGAAGCTAATTACCAGATAATTTAATCAGATTAATTAATAACCATCAAACCTGATTTAATTGGTAGAAAATGAAGCATTCAAAGAATCAAAACAGCCGCAAAAAACTAGGAAGGATAAAATAATTAGTAGATATGTTAGAAAATGGAGCATTAAAGAATCAAAACGGCCGCACAAAAACTAGGAAGGATAAAATAATTAGTAGATATGTTAGAAAATGAAGCATTCAAAGAATCAAAACGGCCGCACAAAAACTAGGAAGGATAAAATAATTGGTAGATATGTCAGAAAATGGATCATTAAAAGAATCAAAACAGCCGTCCCATAACCCGACCTAAAGAATAATCATACCTAGCAGATATGTGAGAAAATGGAGCCTTGAAAATAGGCACGCCACGTTGCCGGCGCCGTTTAAAGGCCTGGTCTACGAGCTTCACTTCGCTGGGCGGATCAATGCGCCAGAAGCTGCCCTTTCCTGGCTCCTCTTGAGAGCGCGGGACTTTCACGAAGTATCGGTTCAGCGATAAGTTGTGACGGATAGAATTCTGTTTGGTAGAAGCAATTAATGCAAGCTGGTGCCTACATAGGACGAAGAAATGTGGATTTGAAAAAAATTCTCCCATCCCTTAAAGCCCAAAATTTAATGTAAAGTATATGCCATGTGGGAGTAACAAAATAATGTCATTAGTCTAGTTTGCAGATTTATATAAAATAATTTTTTTATTAGAGCGCAAACTTTCAATTATATTATTTTAAAACTAATGCCAACTTCAATAGTTCTTATTAATACTTTTGCATGCAAGATTGCATTGAACTTTGCATCTTTCATGCGGACTAAAATATTTTGTTCAAACACAAATAGGAGCCACGTTTACTCATTATAATCCTGATTTCATCTAGGGCACTTGGGGTACGTTAAATATAATAACAAGAACGCAGCTTCCTTATCAGAGACTTGTTTGCAAGGGGAACACTCATACCTGCCAGCCTTTATCAGCAGTACGGTAGTAAGGATAGTTCTTAGTGATGTAGGAATATATGCCGCTGAGTGTGAGCTGCTTGTCCAAAGCTGAAGATATGGCCTGGACAATCAGCTGGGCGTATGAGTACGGAGGCTTCGAGTCATCCTGCACATAAAATTAAATCTCGATAATGCGATCTGTTTACTACGGAATCGAGAAGAAAAATTAGGATCATGGAATAAGGAACTAATATTCATCGTATTAACTTACTATAAGAATGCTTTGACTATTATTTAAATCAGTGACTTGCTTGTGATAGTATTTTTATGCAGTTAATCTACATAAATGTCTCACCCCAAGGGAATGGCTATCCTACACTTTTGAGGCAAGAAAGAGCCTATACAGAGATAATCCTATGAGTTGGTCAAATGGAATAGATGACTCACCTTAGCTCCAGGTGGGCTATTAGGCTGATCAGGAGGATGTGGCGATGTGAAGTAACCGCTTTCCTCTGCACCGACCGACAGAAGGCCTCCGCTGGCACTGCTGGAAGCGTGAATGCCGTTGTGGGATCCACCAAGACCACCGCTCTCTGAGGCGTCCAACACAATACCTGAGCCTGTCACGCCATCATCGGCGTATTGAGCCGTCATTGCTGCTGGTGATGAGTCAAAGATGATACCAGAGGCGTCGATGTAGGTCTCCGGCGCGTTCTGAAACACACGTTTGTAAATTGTACGGCCAAATTAAGAATAATGAACACTAAAACATTCAACAATCATGAATATCCAATATTTTCGAGAATTCAAAAACTGTTAGCTGTCAAAAATATTTATTGTAAGAAGCTATTACTGTATTGTTTACAAAGAGACCTATGATAAAAAATGGGATTTGCATTAGAATTGCGGTGGATTATAAAAAATAAGTTCTGAAAGATTATCTTGACTGGTGACTTAATATCTACCTGAACTTGCCAAAATTTATCAGATTACCGTTGTGTGCATGTTCTAACGGGCCTTTAACATTAAATGCATGCAACATTACCTTTTGGATCAGCTTAACATTTGTATACATTCTACTGACGCTCACGATTATAAACCTTAGCTGGTTTGCCAGCATTTCTTTTGCCTTCACTACGAATTCAATTTGCATATTCGCTACAATACACAAGCTTCATAGACTTTGGTTGCTGCTTGTCTAACTATTTAGGCATCTTTAGCCGATATGAAACTAATGAGCGGCGTCTAAGGGTGCTTAGGTAGGTAACCTCTATCTCTATGATGATAACAGGCCATAAACGATCACTTTTAGACATCAAGACATTTCTATGCTAACTAGCTATAAATGACAACAGTCAGCATTCAAGACACATCTCAATGGATTTATGAGTTTGTTTCATCGAAGAAGCGCCTTTTTATTCCAACGCCATGTCCCAGGTGGGGTACAAATGTAAGCCAGTAACAGATCTCAATGAGTGCTAGCTAGCCATAAACAATAAAGGTCACATGTTGAAAAAAATGTTGGTTAAGGGTTGGTTTCGTTGGGTGAACGTTTTTCAATGGCAGATGCCTGGTGGGGCAAGACTGTAAGCCAGTAACAGATCTCAATGGGTGCTAAGTAGCCATAAACAATAAAAGTCACTTGTTGAAAAAAATGTTGATTAAATGTTGGTTTCGTTGGGTGAACGTTTTTCAATGTCAGATGACTGGTAGGGTAAATCTGTAAGCCTATAACAGACCTTAATGGAGGAGCTGGAAACTTAACCAATAGTGACTTAACTTAACTTAACTTACTGCTAATTAACTTAACCCTATAACAGACCTTAATGGAGGAGCTGGCAACTTAACCAATAGTGACTTAAATTAAATTAACTTAACTTACTGCTAATTAACTTAACCCTATAACAGACCTTAATGGAGGAGCTGGCAACCATCAATGTCGCCGGTCCCCCAGACGCAAGGATAGTCGCGCTGCCGCCGTCCCCCGCCATGCCGGAGTTCAGGGTTACGTATTCCTCGCCCGGTGCTAGGGTCACTGGAAATTTATTCTCAGGTTAGGGAATTAAAAAAAAACGGAAAAAATATAACTCAGTACTCACAGCAGTGAGTGACAGAGAGGGCATTTTCTCAAAAATTAACGAAAACGGGAAGTCACGGACAGACAGACGGACATGACGAACACAATAGGGTTTTTTTCCATAAATGAGAAAATGCGCTAAGAACATTAGCTGTTTAGAAATAAATTCTAAATTTAGAGGGTGAATAGCACTTGGAAATAGATTAAATTTTTACCAATTTTCATGTTATTGTAAAAATGCAGAAATTACAGTAGAAATTGATTGTTAAAAATTAATAGAAGGTTTTGCTCTGCGTTACGCAGATGGAGCAATGCTACCGTATATAATTCTTTCAGTATGTTTGCTGATGCTGAATATGATAAGTTTTCGAATATTAATTCTTTCGAAAATATTTGGGACGTTGCAATAAGGCCGGTTCAAGCAAAACTAATTTGTCAGAAATTTAGTGAGCTGGAAAAAAAAAACTTTACTTTGTAATACAAATAAATTGTTAAAAAAGATAATTTTTATTACAAAATCAATAACTCTGAAACCAACTCCCCATTAAATTGAACACCCAGAGTTAAACCCTACTTTTAATTTCCGTGTTTCTGAGAGCAGCCACAGCCGCGGGTGGTCCGCCATGTCGGACAGTGAACTGCTGCTTAGTGCCGTCCGCACTCGAGGAGCCCTCAATGCCGCTTGCCGATAGCATCACCGCGCCTGTCACGCGACATTTTTTTTCAATTTGGTAAGAAAAAGTTATCACTTCATGCTTCTAAAATTGATCAAATAAATAATTTAAGGAGATCAATGTCATATTTTCTAAGCTATCAAAAAATATGTAAAAAATACTTCTTATGAATATATTAAAATTAAAATTAAAAGGTTTCGCCCGCCTTAGATCTGCTTCGTTCTGTAGCAGCATGAACATTCTGCATTCATGCATATACAACTAGTTGCCATCTTAGATCCGTAAGTTAAGATTCATCCCACTGCAAAGGGCAGCATTCTTTTGTACTTTATCCTGCAGCATTATTGATGACCACAACTGCCCAGTGCGTAAAAACTATATATTTTGAACTCATGTTTTCTTCTTGGCCTATACTTTCAAAAAAAGTTAAGAGATCGTAAGTTCATCAGCCAATCATTGACGGTCTTTCAAGCAAAATCCACCAATCATAGATAAGAAAATAGAGCGTAAGTACTTACGTTCACTTAGCGAGTTTTGAAAGTATAGCCCCTGATCTATAAGAAAATAACTTTCCACCTGCAGAAGAAAGCAACCCACCTGCAGCAGGTGTAGGTGCTGGAGGTTGTAAGCCTAAGCGTCGTCCCAGGGCTGCTCCGCTGACGTGGCTGATGCCGCTGCTGCCATGGTACGAACGCGGCGACGTCGGACAAGAGTTCGCGGCGCTGTAACAAGCGTGACATGAGAGTTGGCGGTGCTGTAACAAGTGTGACATGAGAGTTGGCGGCGCTGTAACAAGCGTGACATGAGAGTAGGCGGCGCTGTAACAAGCGTGACATGAGAGGAGGCAGTGCTGTAACAAGCGTGACATGTGAGGAGGCGGCGCTGTAACAAGCGTGACATGAGAGGAGGCAGTGCTGTAACAAGCGTGACATGAGAGGAGGCGGCGCTGTAACAAGCGTGACATGAGAGGAGGCGGCGCTGTAACCAGCGTGACATGAGAGTTGGCAGCGCTGTAACAAGCGTGACATGAGAGGAGGCAGTGCTGTAACAAGCGTGACATGTGAGGAGGCAGCGCTGTAACAAGCGTGACATGAGAGTAGGCAGCGCTGTAACAAGTGTGACATGTGAGGAGGCGGCGCTGTAACAAGCGTGACATGAGAGGAGGCGGCGCTGTAACAAGCGTGACATGAGCTGGCGGCGCTGTAACCAGCGTGACATGAGAGTAGGCAGCGCTGTAACAAGCATTAGTGATGACTAGTGAATGAAAAAAAAGACGATGCATGCAATTAAAGAAATCCTCTTGGCCTGTACGTATTTAATGCAGATATTTTATACATGCATCAACAAACTCAAGATGGAAGCCTAGAAGATTGCATGGCAACTGTAAAAATAGGCTAAATGCATAAGCTTCAGACATAACAAATTATACACTACTATATGCTAATGCAGTAAGAAATAAATAATATACGAGACCTGAACCGCTGGATAAAGGAACGAGCTGGTTTACTCTGAGTCAAGATGGTTAAAAAAAAGGTTGCCGCAGCCATCTATTTGTTTTTAGCTGCGAGCTCGCAGCATACATGACGTGTCAGAAATTTCGTTGGACTTCGGTAATTTTTGAAATTTTTTGTGTGCGTTTTTTTTTGAGGACTGACAATGTGATATATAAAATCGCTATTTGATCGCGCTTACACAATACATGTTGATATATGGCAAAATGGTGAGGGTGAGAATGAATTTACTTTTTGAAATTAAATTTTCAAATTTCGTATGCGTAAATTATATTTAAAAACATCACTTTTAATTTGAACATAAAACTGAGATCAAAATTTGAGTTTCATTTTGAATACCTGTTGGAACGGGTTTTTTCAAGGTAGGTCAGATTAAAAATTTAAAAACAGGATAGGCATGTTGGGATTCCCAAATTTTAGGTAGGTACTATCCCGGACCCGGACAACCCTGGGTTAAGAAAAGCTGCTAGTAAGAAATGTTGTAGCACTATTAATATCATTGGAAAACTATGGTGTAACTCGAATGTTACACCACAGTGCGAGGTAGCAGTGAGAGAACCGGATGAAGATCGTTTTTCTGGTGAATATGAAAATTGCTGTTTACTTATTTTCTACATCTGAGCGGTGAGAGGGAAGAATTATCGTTATAGTAAATACGTCTATGCCTATAACACACATCGCTAGTCATTTGGTAACCTTGGCGGGACGATAGCGCCAAAACAAACCATGATCACGCGCAGTCTGTGATTGAGTAAACACAGAGATAAGGCCAACAGCAACTACTCGATAAACTTCCATATCATAGTTTGAAACGGTCAAGATAAGACAACCTTCAAGGTATCGCACAAAAATCAACGCTGTTCTCAGAAAACTTTATAAACATTTCAATCGCTGTTATTCTACGTAGAAAAGATACGATCTTGCATAATATTCAATCAGGCAATCAGGAGATCGTACAGAAGATATACAATCGTCGGACGGGATACGAATTCGTTACAACAGGAAACACTATTTAGTTTTAAAAATCATTCTCTATAGTTTGCTTGCGATATATCGCGAGGTCAAAGTAGGTTTCCGTTCTCATGGTGAATATTTCTAAAAGTAACTTGAAACGCATTAATTTACAATAATCAATAAAATAAATTCAACTATTACCTCGAACACTTTCAAGTACGCGCGGTTTTTAACATGCATTGAAGGCAGGCAAACAAGACGGGGTTTCAAGAACAAAATAATTGATTTACAAACAAATTTCACGAAGATAATAAAGTCAAGTCGTGAATGAGCATAACTGCAATTAGACATTTATTTTAAATATGAATACCGAATTAAATAGTTTCGCTGCGAAAACAAATGAATCTCTACGGAAGTGAAAAGGTACACAAACGAATTCCTCACTCGATTGGAGACAAAGTAATTGAAATTGCACCTTGCATCAAGGCAAGAAGCGGCAGCTAACAACAGTGGCATGCCGATGTGAGTGCGAGCTTTGTTTACATTAGTGACGTCACAAGCGTCAGCGGTTCACCCCTTGCCACTACACTTGGTATGCTTGATATCACCACTAGAATAGAATAGAAGTGTCGGCATTGAAGAAATGGGCCCATGGCCTGTTGCCGATTCTTGAATTTTTCTTGACTTGATTCACAAGGGATCCGGCCTTTGGAACCCGATCTTTCCATAGCTGACGATTGATTGAGATAGCTGCTGGACTTATTGCCTGCTCCGTAATTTGCTAGGCCACTGCTCCCTTATTTAGCTAGTTAGTTTCCCGAACTGTGCACGTGTAATTATTCTCTTTTTGGCTTACACTAAGAACGGTCTATAACGAAGTTACAGTTCGTTTTACCAACCTAGGTCACGCAGTTATTTTCTCCTTAGTTTCGGAATCAATCTGCGTCACACAGGTCGTTTTCTCGTCAGTTTCCTGAACTGTCTACATCACACAGTTCATTTTCTCGTTAGTTCTCGAATTTATCTACGTCACACATTCAATTTTTTCGTCAGTTCCCGAATTTATCTACGTCACACAGTTCATTTTCTCGTTAGTTTCCGAATTTATCTACGTCACACAGTTCATTTTCTCATTACCTAGTTCCCGAATTTATCTACGTCACACAGTTCATTTTCTNTTGTTAGTTCCCGAATTTATCTACGTCACACAGTTCAGTTTCTTGTTAGTTCCCGAATTTATCTACGTCACACAGTTCAGTTTCTTGTTAGTTCCAGAATTTATCTACGTCACACAGTTCATTTTCTTGCTAGTTCTCAAATGTATATACGCCACGCAGTTCCTTTTTTCGTTACTTCCCGAATCCAGCTACGTCCCACGTTTCTTCATCTTATTAGTTTACAGAATAGGTTTAGTTAAACAGTACTCTTTCACATAAATTTCATAACTCTTCTAACATCACAGTCCTTCCTTGTTAATTTCACCAGTTGTTCATTTCACCAGTTGTTCCTCAGTTGCGTCATAAATTCCTTTTTTTCATTAATTTCCTTATTTATCCACATAGAACAGTTTTCTTTCCAGTTAGCAAGGAAATTGATTTATGAATAATAGAATGCCTAAATATAACAAAAAGAGCTACGCATGTAGAAGTAACCCCAAAAAACATTAAAAATTAATCCATTATGACCTAGAAATAGAATATTTTCATATATATATATACATCAAGTACCAAAATGATGTGAAAGATGAAGAGAGGCTTGCAGTCTATATCAAGAAGCACAATTGTAGCTGCAGCCTGACCAATGCAGCAAGTTCAAGCATTAGCCTAAATTAGCACAACACAAATAATGTGTAGAGGAATAAACATTCAGAGTTAATAAAATTTTCCTGGAAACTCCTGGGGTAATAAAAATTTTTTTTAACACATATGTAAATATGTTAAAATTTCTACTTTTAGCCTGCAAAATGTTAAAAGTGTTAAGGTGATTGGTGCTTCTTGCAAGTTTAGTGCATTTTTTAGTTCAAGTTTGGGATTTGCTTGATATTTTCCAATTTGAACTTTTCTAGAATATTTGTTTGATAATTTAATAGTACTCAAATTCTATCATGGAACAATCAACTATTTATAACATAATTTATGTCATTAAACAATAAATTTTATAACACAAATAAAAATGCTTAAAAACAAGGTTATTCAACTTCAGGTCGGGGTTGCAAACTCATATGTGATGAAAATACTTTGAACGTGTTAAGTCAGTGCATACATATTGGAACCAAAATGGAAAAATATCTTACCTTATAGTTCCAGTGGGAGAGGGGAATGGAGACGTGAGGTTAGCATCATCTTGTTCTGGTATGGAGATGCGCAGCGGCTGTAGCTTACGCTTCGGAGGGGATGCAAGCCGAGCAGGTGGTGGATCAAACTCATCAACTAGAGACTGAAATTGAATCTTGATGTTGGTGCTGGGGAATCTCATGGTGCATCTGAAACAAAAGTTCATGATGGATCTTAATGTTGGATGCTGGAGAGTCTAATGATGCATCAAATAAAAGTTCGTGATGAATCTTGATGTTTGTTTTGAGAAATTTTATAGTGCATCTGAAACAACAGTTCATGATGAATCTTGATGTTTGTGCTGGGGAATCTCATGGTGCATCTGAAACATGAATTAAATCTAAATAAATATATGGGTAAATTTCGATGATCATGCTCATAAATTTCATTTTGCAACTGACACATATGTTCAGTATGAACCTATATTTTGCCTGCTGAATCTTTGGTGCATCTGATGGATAATGAATCATTTTAGGAATTACTAAAATGGTAGAAAATCAAGGTTATTATAATTAGTTTTTGAATTTCTAGAATCAAATTTTATGATTTTGCGGTAAAAAACATTATAAATCAATAAAAAAAATAATACTTCAATCAACTTTAATTTTATGTATGGTTAATTTTTAGCACATTTTCTCATTTATGAAAAATAGCGCTATTGTGCTCATCATGTCCGTCCGTCCGTGACTTCACATTTTAATCGATAAGAAAATGTGCACTCCGTCAATCACTGCAACATTGTTGAATTTACATTTTTTAGGAGAATGTTAGATTGGGTTTAAGATTCATAATAAGCGACTCATGCCTAGTTTACTGTTGATTCCAGTTCTCCCATTAAATGAAGCAAAAGCATACAGGAGTGAACTCAAAAAAATAAAAACCTGTTAACAAAAATTGATGGTAATGGGATAAGTTTCAAGGCCATTGTTGAATTTACATTAAAAATTGAACAGAACTTGTAATAATTTAGAGGTTCATCTTAGTATTGAATGATGAGGGAAGTTACCAGTATTGTTATGAACCCTTTTGTGGGCAAGCATTGAAATGTGCAAAAATTTAAAATTTGTAATCCATTACAAGGAAGTATAAACCCTTCTAAAATCTGTTTAATCAGATAGATTATTTGAAATTTTGCATATTGAAGGAGTAAATCACAGTTGAAGAATTTAGTAAATACAGTCACTATGAAGTATGAACGCAAACAGAAATGTGTGTAATTTAAATGCAAATGTTAAGGATAACTATCCAACTTCAATTTACTACTATTTCATCAAATTAATGTAATTAATTAAATAGATATTGCTACTTCCATCTTTTAAAAATATGCAGAAAGAAATACAATTTTGCATTCTGGGTCAATAATTTCATTTAAATACTCAGATTTTATTTCTTGGGGATGGTAAGGGATGATGCTACATGCAGAATGATGGTCAGATAATTAAAGATTGGCAGAAGCATGGTAACATAGCAGAAAACACAAACTGGAGGCTGTTGTAGGTCTTTTTACAAGGAACTTTCAAGTGACCACTTATAGTAACTAGCCCACCAAAGGGTTAGATCAGGAAGCGTACTGGTATTTAGAAAAAAAATTCCATAAATTTTCCATGACCTGATTCTGGTAATCTTTGAATGTTAACTGAAAAGAGAGTAGTTGGCGCAGCAGAACCAAACTTTGCCAGAACATGTACAAGATGTGTGTCAAACCTATGCATCCACTTGTATATTTATTTGATCTTACAATTTTATTATAAATCCCTTTTTCTCTGCTGGTTCCAAATGGAACCACTCAGCATTAATGGGTTAACACATGCAGCACAGAAAAACAATTTCTTTTTTTCTTCATTTATTTGCAAATTTCATGACTTTCCATAACCTGAAATGAAATCCCATGACATTCCAGGCATGGAAAATGAATAATCAAATGTCACGATTTTCCAGGTTTTCCATGACCAGTATGCACCCTTAAGCATACAAAAAAAAAAAAAAACAGATACAAATTGCCAAAATGCAAGGGCTGAAATTTAAGGGAATATTCTAACTTTTAAAATGGTACAAGATACCATGCAAGCAGGTGACTTGCATGATTTTTAGTATTCACCTATTTGTAATACAAAAAGTCACAGAGTAAATACATGAAGCTAAAGAAATTATCAATAGTAACTATTTAACAGTAACAAAAAATTATATTAAACCAAAAGAAGCCACTAAGTCACCAATATCCAGAGTTAGGCAATTGTGTTGTAAAAATACCAACTGGAAAATCAGTCCAAAGCCACCCATGAATGAGGCAAAACATGCCCCTTTGCCTTGAATTGGAATTTTCCTACTTGTTTCTCAAATCTTGCAGCCCCAATATGACAAATTTCTAACACATTTGTAATTTTGCATCCCATTTGTGCACTTTTGTTATGAGGTAGGTAGGAAGTAATTCATCTAGCACTAGCAGGAATCTCATGGTTCCTAGATGGTGGGAAAGCTCTATTTGCAGCCCTAGGGTAAATTTTTTCCAAGCTAGGCAAACAGTTTGCCTCAACAATTTCACCTATTCCCATGGCCCTTGCCTAATTGAGACTAATTCCTTCTATAAATAGTAAGTAAAATATCAAATTTCTGACTAATTTTTAAAAATCATGTTTTGACAGTGACACATAATTTTTAGACAATTTTATCCAATATTCCAAATTGGATCAATCATCAAGATCAGATTTGTAGGCCAAAAAAGTATTCAGTTTTATTTATGATTTATTATCAAAACTACACAATCACCAGAATTAACAAAGCAAAAATTCTTCCCAAAAATACATGTAGAGAGGTATTTAAAGGTAAATATGATGGCAGATATAATAAAGATATTAAATTTTATGCCAATGTTGTGCCAAAGGCCTTCTGATAGTTGCTTGATCTCTGTACAGTGTAGCCTGTAGGCTAGTCTGGAAAAGTCCTATTTTTGTCTGAAATATCGCGGCTCTAATATCATATAATTTCAGTAGGTATGAAATCTCGCGGCTCGAATGTCATAAATTTTTGTTTGATTAAAAAATCGCGGTTTGCACTTAAATCACGGCTCGTAGAAATGGAATCACGGCTGGCAAATCCATAAAACCACGGCTCGAAAAATTCAGTCGCGGCTCGCCAAGTAGATATATTCCATACTAGCCTGTAGGTACATTGGAATTTAGATAGATGTGATTTCAAATTAATAAGTATTAAGTAATAAGCAATAATAAAGCAGCCAAATTTTTCTGAATATTAACATTTATGTCATTTAATAAATTTGAATCCACTCAAACTTTGTCTCAATTTAATTTAAAGAAACATCAATCTGAAAAAATTATGAGATGGAAATTGTTGAGAAACAGGTTTGACCCACTGTGAAATGAAATAATTTTAGAATTCATCATTTCACAAATTCATGTCCCAAAATAACTTGATACATTCAAATTATTAAGCCTTAAGGTCTAGCTACTCATATTTGTTATTTGTATAATAAGTAGTTAGTAGTTAGCACTACTTGGTCAAGTTGGTACTTGGTAGAATTAGAATGACTAATCACTTCATAGTCCTTTCATGAGAAGAACAGAGGCTTAATATATTATTATTATATTATACATAGAGCTGTGAATACTTACTGTCTAGGGAGGAGGAAAGGTGGTGCTCCTTTTCTTTGGAATACACCATCAACAAAGACTCCATTCTTTCCATTGCATTGCATGTAAAAGTAAGGTGTGTCAAAATAAATCTCAATATGCTTTCGAGATATAAAACTGTTATGTCCCATATTTACATCCACATCGCCTTTACTAGAATTTCGGCCGATAACGACACGACTCTGTCGAATCATGTATTCAAATTCTTTTCCTTCTAATCTTGCAATGGCAGTGCTGCCCTTGCTATCTGGAGACCACGGAACAACCGATGGGGAGGCAGGAGCAGATTTCTGAAGGGCTAGAAGTGCCCAAGCATGTTGATGGGGCCCCTTCGAAGGAGCTGACATTTGTGCGCCTACGAAAACTTCTATGACAGCTACAACCGGCGAAATTCCATAAATACGGCGCTAAGATTTACAACACCGATCCACCCGCGTGCGTAACACAACACAGGACACTGTCTCGTAGCGCTAATGTTAGAAAGCCCTCAAACTTCTATTTGCAGATAGCAACAATTGCAGCGCTGCTGACGTGGTGTTGGCAAATAAGTAATGGGTGATTTTGAATCAAATTTGAATAGTATCGAAAATTCGATAAGCAATGAAAATTTTCATTTCAAACGGTTCAATAATTGATATCACATATACGCATTTTAAGTGGTCATGTGTAAATTTTCCAAATAAGTCTCTTTTTTAGGAATAAATACAAAAGGACTTACTAGAATCAGAAGGAAATGCCTTATTATCTGCAAAATACCACATAAATATATTAAAATAAATTGAAAGATGGGTATAATTTGAAATTATCGATGTTGTACCTAACAGCCGCTAGAGGACTCTTTATACTCAACATTCTACCGTTATAAAAATCATTGACATCAGTAAAGACAAACAATATTAGTGCTATTTTATTTTTTATTTCATTATCTACATGAAAAATATTATCGTTGGTTGACACATAGGACATTGTATGGTCGATAAACAACCAATTTGAGTCTTTCTTTGAAGCAACACTCTGTAACGTTACCCAGAATGCACAGGCTGTAGTAACAAATACTTCCTCCGTTATTGTTTTTTGTTTACATTTCTTGTTTGTAAACAGAAGGAGCGATGGCTGATGTCACACAGATTTGAACCGGCATTTAGACTATTATTCATTACATGATTATAGAGTGAAGTTATTCAGAGATAACCTCCATTACTTAATAATATATTAAATCCAACAACAATACGATAATTCCGAATCACTAATGGCAATATATATTCTAATAATAAAACACATAGTTATAAATAAACACACAAATTTAGGTAATGTGTTACCGCAGGTAATTCGCAATTACTAATAAAGGGAACGTTTGGAAGCTTTCGAATTTAATTTATTGCGTTGTGAAGAGTAACGTGTAATACCCACTGTCATGTTGAACGGTGAAAAATATATATTTTGATAATAAATTTATATGCTTTTTCACTAAGATTTGATTACTAGTAATGAACATCCATTCAAACATGATGGGAAAATAACTAACATTTAAGAACTTTAGTTGAGAGAAAACGATATTTTCTGGCTGGACTGCATGATGTGTTTGTATCACTTGGGCAAATGGATGAGTTGACTTACTAACTTTTGCTCAAACAGTCGAACTCATATCTTAGAAACACTCGCCATCGAATTTGGAGAAAATAAGCCTAAGGTTGACTTTCTTCAAATTTAGCAATGTTTAGTGGTTTAGCAAAAGGCCAGTCTAGCCAATAAAAGTACAGTTCGTGATAGCGGTGTCAGCGTTGCAGATTAGGCAATGTTGTTGTTGTTGAGACCAATAGACCGTTGCAATGTTGAGACTGTTGCAATAACCATATGTGTGAATCAGCGTTGCGGATTAGGCCGTCAGGCCTGTCACCGATTCTGATCTTAGCAGAATAGAATCGGCGAATCTTCGCAGCTTGTTGCAGGTTTCGAACGCGCAACTAACTGCAACAATATCCAATGTGCTTAACCGCCCTGCCTGGTCGTCAAATTTGACCAGAAATGTTGCAGGTAGATGGGATCGAACCCGCAACTTCACTGCTTCAATCCTGGTACTCAAGTGTCAGAGCGGTATTGAATTAGGAATTCGACATACAGTTACATAAAAAAAGTAAATTTTGTACGACTAACTGGAACAATTGATCCTAAAATAGTTAGAGCGGTTAGCAGAAATTGATGCGTTCGTCGATAGGTAAACGTTTATTAGAACTTATTTGCCTAAATCCTATTAATACACTCATGGTGAATTGATCGATAATAGCAAGATCACCGTTTTATAACAAATTTCTCAACAACTGATGTGGTATGAATCTTAGAAACATAGGTCATATCAATTTAGCATACTAATTGCACTTTTCCTGGGGGCATCAAGAGACAAATTAAGTTTTAGCACAAAAAGCGTCGAAGATAAAGAATTCTAGGGATGATGCCGTAACTTGACGTGGTTATCTTACTGATTTCGCGCATGCGTAGGTCAGCCGTCAGTGATCTTTTGACTAGTAAATAAGTAAAATCTAACTCATGGTAGGCTCCTCGATGAATTGGTGTTACTGCTAATAAAGAAACAGAATCTATACATCGTACATAATTAAAAGGCGACTGAATCATTATCAAATTCGAGAGAAATTCCTTATCAGATTTAATTTGCATCTCAGGAGACGGTTGACGTATCAAGATAAGTATTCAATTTACAATCGATGCCAGATTTGCCCATGGTCATTTGAACGATGTTGTACAAAAATCTAAATACTCAAAGGGATTCGTTTCTAAGAAACCCTATACAGATTTTAAATAATCTGATGTCAAGTATATACGTACGTTTGTGTAAACGTGTATTATCTGTCATACACTGTGCACGTGTTGTCTCGTTTGCACTAAGCATAGTGAAGACTGCTGCATGTGCCACAAGATTGAAGGTGTCAGATACATCATGTCCAATGTCCATGCATTCTTGAGCTCAGACAAGCGACTCTTTGTTGAGACCCTGTTTAATTTCTTTGATTATTTGAATTCAATCTGAGTTGAGAAAACTCGTCTCGCAAAAAGGCGAAAAATCATAGAATCCTGCTGTGTGGCGAAATATTTTGTAACAGAACTAGCGTGTCCGCGAAAAGTTGCTAAATTTGTATTGCGATTCAACAATAATTTTCGTTCAATGTCGATTATTCGATAGGAATTAAAAGATTCGGAACATTGAAAATTCAGAAGAAATTACTATTTATCCCTTTCATCAAGTTAGGGTAATGGCATTGTCATCATGTGATTCATGTCCCTCGAAAATATTTGGAAATATGTATTTGGAAATACCGCTTTGAAGCTGATGTGTCGCTATTTAAAAGCAGTCGATGAAACCCGTACGAGTTTGTGAATATATGCTGCGTTAGAAAGTGAACATAAAAATTGTCCTTACCACCTACAAGAAGGGGCATTAGTTATTAAAATTGGGGGATCAAATTTTATATTAAACAAGAATTTCCACTGCATTTTTATATCGCGTACTCATTTTGCTGGCAACGGAGACAACGATTCAGTCTTAACTCTCTACCGCCTGACATGAGTAACGGGAGCAATATTTCACAAGCCTACTTCCTAAAAAGGATACTTTCTAGTAATAATATTAATAATAATAACTGTTTCGGCGATTAGTAGGCCGTAGGCCTGTCACCGATTCTCAACATCGCAGAATATTCACAGCATTTAGCGGTCTCGAACTCGCATCTCACTGCTACAATAGCGCGGCCTCCTCGCCGATTCTGACCAGAAACTGGCGCACAGAGCTGGGATCGAACCCGTGACTCTCTTCAATCTTGGTACTCTGAACTTTAACCACTGAGCGCAAAATGAATTGCACTGATGATTGCCGCCACGTACGATAACTTTGAAAGGTTCTCTGTTGCGTACAAACGTCCTCAGATTGCTACACTCAATAGTTTACGTATAATTTGATGTTCATTGAGAGTGACATGCGGCGGTACTAGGTTAAACTCCCAATCTTATGCTACCGGTCACCGGCAATGTTCGTGCAGAGTTCAAAATGAATGATCTTTTTGAAACAAGAATTTAGACAAAAGTACAATTGAATAAATTCACAGGTTTATTGGAGGAATTTTGGGCCAATTAATGGTCAGCATCGTTAAAGGTTTTTTTAGCCATAACAACGATAATGGTCAATATGGCAACGATAAATAACATGAATTGAACTGCTTAAATAGTCACTAATTCCTTAGACAAATGTTTTTAACACCAGCTTCTTTGCAACATGGAAAAGGATGATCCTTGTATGCATGCGTACGAATAGCATTCGTCTGCTCTATTGACGTGCAGAACTGTTATCATTTCGTCTAGTTTTAATCGATTAACCTAAGCAAGGTTATGTAAATCCGAATTTTTTCCTTTCGTTATTTGGTTTGATTTTTATGCCCTTCATAGGCCGATGAGTAAATAGCCATTTTTTTTGTATACGAACGTTGTTCTGAATGATCTTTCTCATTGCCAAGTCGGGCAATGCTTAATCTCGCCTGCATAGCTAGACGGCGCCGTTGAAGAGGCGTCGGTATTTATTAGGTACATTTTCCTCGTTAACGGCTGGACTTGATGGACTGAAATAGGCTAAATGTATTTAACCTCGTATGTAATGTTGTCATCTTTATCTCCTTCCAAATGTGTTATTTGTTATTTTCCCTTGAACTATTGAGATAGTATTCATTTAAATCTGCCAAATTGGAGCAAATGACTGCAGCAAACGTTCCAAAACTTGAATATGTTGCCATTTAGGCTTGCGCCCACTGCCTCGGCTGTCAAGTTTACAACAGGCTTTTCACTTGTATATTTATATGTATCCGCTTGTTTTTCTATATAGAGAATTATAAGTGATTTGAATATATTATAAGTTCTTGGATTCATCAGTACAAGTTTTGAGTGTTACTGATCAATAAGTGGCCTTTCGAGACCAGCTGGGCTCAAAGTCTCTAACTATCAGAAATAGTTAAGAGTCGTAACTCTTTCAGCCAATCACTGACGGATCTCCAAGCTAAACCCACAAAACGCGTCCGGTAAAACGGTTGCTATTTGTTCTTAAGCTGCTACGTGCACTTATGCCGCTATGCTAAACCCACAAAACGGGTTCCAGAAAACTGTCGCTATGTGTTCTTAAGCCGCTATACGAGTACCTATTCCGCTATACAGGGTGTCCCCAAAAAAACGATACCCAACTTTGAATGGCTGTAACTCGAAAAGTAATAGAGTTAAAAAATTTTGGAAGGTCAGGATTTGTTTCCTATGTTTTTCTGCATCTCTCCACCAAAAATTAGACAGATCGATGTAGCCATAAGCGTTTGATAGAACTTTCAGTGACATGTGCTAAAATCGTGCTTGCGCAAACTTTTAGCTTGCAAGATCATTTTGCATACTCATTACGTTGTCTTGACATGTTTTCTTTTCGCTGTTTGATTTTTAGCGCATTTTCTCATTTATGAAAAAATGCACTATTGTGCTCGCCATGTCCGTCTGTCCGTCCGTCCGTCCGTCCGTCTGTCCGTCTGTCTGTCCGTCTGTCTGTCCGTCCGTGACTTCATGTTTTCGTCTGCGACAAAAGGCGCTCTCTGTCACTCACTGCAGTGAGTACTGAGTTCCATTTTTTGAATCTTTAGTGAGACAAAAACATGGTAATCTCTGGTCTTTAACAAAACTTGCTTATACCGCTATATGTACATAAGCAAGCATTGATAGCACCTCCCTAGGATCAGTGCTTGTAAACAGTGCCTGCTGTTATCAAGGCTAATCAGAGAGCTGTGGCGGCGTATCCACGATGAGACGTCTTCTTCACTAGTCTACCACTGACCTTCACTGTGGTTGTTGGCATCTCTCTTGGGCATCAACCCCGGAGTCAAATATAAAATCGTACGTTATTTTCATTCGTAGAAATAATCGGTATGAAATCATGTACGTTGTGATAGTGAAGGTACGCATTCACGATCTCACTTCTCATTAATTTGAAACGTTTCCCAATTGAAGTGCCTTTTTACGAGTATTTGGTGTTACTTTGAGAAGTGTGCCTTATCTTGTGCTGCAGACTGTAGAGATCATTAGAGCTCTGTATTTATTTTAACAGTTGTTGTTTCCCTGACATTTTTCGGCGGAGTTACGGCCCCATTACTTGCTGCTGCCTTAACGTAAATGCTAGAGGAATTTTCAACATTTAAGTCAAATGTTTTTATTGCTCATTACACGCAGAGGGGTACGAACATTAAACAATGCAAATGGAGATAATGTATTTAGTTCGTGCGGTAAAAAATAAATTTGGATGAGTTATCGATGGAAGGGTGTTAGTGAACGGATTGAGCTTTAAACCGTAGAAACTGAACAATAGTTGAGTAGGTACATAAAATGGAGATGTAATCTGATGTAACGAAGATGTAACAAAATGCATTGGCGTAATAACGATAGACTTTGTCCTAATGATGGCGATATGCAGTGTTGTAATACCTACCCATTAATGCTGTGTCGTAATGACCATATATGCTTTGTCGTAATAACCATATATGTTGTCTCGTAATAACAACATAAGCTGGGTCGTAATGAATGCAAAATAATGCCACCAAGAGACTGGATGACTGTCAAGACTAAGAAGGAACAAAAGTTTTATTAATCATCAAAGATGATTTATTTGAATTACCATAATAATGAAATGTATGATTACGGTATGCGTCACACAAATGTTCCAACTCATTTTGTGGGAAAATGTAGAAGGAACCTGCTTTACTTGCCGCGTTATATGCAGATGGCGTGCGAATTGCTTTATTGACAGGGGTGACCCAGTGGTTACAGTCAAGAGTAACAAGGATTGGAGCAGTAAGTTATGGGTTCGATCCCAGCTACGTGGGGCAACTCTGATCAGAATCGGCGAGGATGCCGGGCGGTTAGGCAGAGCAAAATTGGAGCAGTGAGTTGCGCGTTCGAGACCTGCAACAAGCTTTCAAAATTCCACCATGTAAAGAATCGGTGACAGGTCTAAAGGCCTAAACGGAGGCATTAACACAAATAACCGTTTTTATTATTGGACAAACAAGGACAAATTATACGAATATTTCAATTTCATTTGTACTTTAACTAAGAAGTTCAAATAAAACTGTAACATGATGTCATTTTATCTTACAGACGTGCACTCGATCAGAAACATGATAAGAGACTAGTAATTCTAATCATTGATGGTTTACTGTATAATAGATGAATATCGGAACAGCTTTCAACGCTGGAACGTTGACTCCTTTGACAGCTATCACTCAGATTGCTAAGATGTCGGCTTACGCAGCCAGTGTTTCGGAACGGAAGAGCGGGAAGAACAAGAAATCGCGGCACACAAACGTTTGCAGGAGCAAAAACATCAACGGAGTTCTAGCGTCAGAAATTCCTTCCGTGACAGGTTTCCGTTTGCGTAACAGGTTATGGAGGTTAATTTTGTCGGTTTTTGAAGCTTATTTGACGATCGCGTTTGCAGTGTTAGTGTCTATTTATGTACTCGGAAGAAGATTGGTTACTTCGAAAACGGCTAAAAGAAGAAGACGGAATCCTTATACTCGTACTGAAGGAAAATCGAAATCTGGATCGTGCAATGACCTCAGCTTGGACTCTTCATCCACTCCGGACGACGAGTTGGACAAAATCAGGCCTCCGAAATGTTTGGAAGATCCTGCTTTCGGTAGCCACAAGTTTATTAAAATTCAGGTACAGTTTCCAAACTTTCAGCAGAATCTGATCTTATTTTCAAAATGAACATCAATTTAGAATAAATCTCCTGTTGAATGGTTCGTATCGCTATAATAATCGATTGTTCGTACCTATTATATAAATATATTATCGGTACTTGAAGATCATCAATGATTCCAACCGTTCCAGGCTGAAGATCATACGTGATTTTCAATCGTTTTTCTAGTTTTTCAATTGGTATCGATATAAAAAAGGGTTTGAAATTCAATTCTTTGTTTAGGAATTTTACGAAATTTCTAGAAAGGAGGTCGTACATTATTTAAATTATTGATTATTATTGAATTTTTAAATTAGTATCGATATAAATTTATGTTTAAAATTCAACTGTTTGTTTGGGAATTTTTACGAAATTTGTAGGACGTATGTCTTGGACTATTTAAATTATGAATGCGAGAAATATTGAAGAATCAAAGTCAAATCTTAACGATGACTCATTGATGGTTGCCAGTTTCAAGTTCGTTATCTCACAGGGCGTTAAGCTGCACTACGTGGAGGCGGGTGCTGGTAGAGGGCGGCCCACCCTGCTGCTGGTGCATGGCGTCTGCGACTTCTGGTTCTCCTGGCGGCGCTTGATACCTGCACTCGCCAAGAGGTTCAGGTGCAGAGTAGAACCATTGCTGGGAGGTTCAGGTGCAGAGTAGAACCTTTGCTGGTTCATACTTCAATACTTACAAGGTTCTGAAGGTTCAGCTACCAATATGAACACCAGATGAAAGGTTCATAGTATATCTCCATGTTGTCAAATTTCCATCTTATTTCATTGAAAGCTTTTCGTACAAAACTTCGAATATTGTGTTATAAAATACAAAGAAACGTTGGTAGTAATGTAAGCCTGAAACGGCCAGACCTGTCCTAAACTGAACAATTTTTGTGATATCATTAATGTGGTACCATTTTTCGATACCGCAATTTTTTGTGGCATCGTAAAAGCTTATTCGTTATAATGGAACAATCGAATCCTACAAATCGCAATTCTGAATATTATTCTACAGTTTTTATTGACAAGCGAGGAGTAAAGAGCAATAGTATAACGAGTCGTGACTTATGCGCCATTGCTGGTAGTTGTATAATTGAAATCAGTGGTCTTTCAATTTACTAACGAGGACGATGGTGCGCTGACAGGGTGATCAGCTTGGACATGCGTGGATGTGGAGATTCTGAGAAGCCTGTGCTGAGGTCGAGCTACTCAACGCGACTCATAGTGGACGACGTGGCGAGCTTTATACGCACCCTGGGGGACCCCGGGCACGGTATGTTGCTGGGTATGGGTATGTTGTTGGGTATGGGTATGTTGCTGGGCATGGGTATGCTGCTGGGCATGGGTATGTTGCTGGGCATGGGTATGTTGCTGGGCATGGGTATGTTGCTGGGCATGGGTATGTTGCTGGGCATGGGTATGTTGCTGGGCACGGTTTGGTGCTGGGCACGGTATGTTGCTGGGCATGGGTATGTTGCTGGGCATGGGTATGTTGCTGGGCACGCTTTTTGTGCATGGGGTGATAGCCCATCTTATGTTATATGGTCATTGGAAAGGAGTTATCGTATATACTCGTATTGTTGCTGATATTTAAGTTGGGTTTAATTATCAAAGCCACGGGCACGGGTATGTTCTATGTACGGGTATGTTCTATTTTTAATGGAGAAGCATTGGGGAATAGGATAGTGTTCTCCATGCAATCTTCTTCGAAATGGTCGTTTTAGAAATGATTCGATTCCATACTTTCGGAGCAAGAAATCTCTTATATTAATTGAACAGTTTTTCCGCTGAGATACCGTTCGACTTCAAGCGTATTATATTGCTCCGAGCGTAATATTATAATATAATATGACTCAATATAATATATTATTATATTAATAATAAGGTATTATAGTATTTATTTTATTATGTTATATAATAGCATATATAATATACAACAAACAACATTATTATATTATATTTATGGACATTATTAATAATAATCTGCATATTATAATTATATAAATATATTATATTTGGTCCCCAGATGGGCTCGCTGGAGTTTCCTTCATTGGTGCGGGGTGGGGAGGTCAGATAGGCTGGCGGTTGGCGCAGGCCTACCCCGGACTTGTGAGGAAGATGGTCCTCATCCACTCCCCTCATCCCACTGTCTTGGGGAGCTACTACTCCCCGTCTCCGAGGAATTACTACAAACTTTGGTGAGTGAACAAGCTGGAAGTAATTAATTCTAATAATTCTAAGTTCGAATTATTATTTAGTACAAACTTCGGAGTGTGGACATGCTCTAGATAACTGTTTATACGTTCTGATTATTTAAACTTCTTCATGAATGTGGGTCGTATGTATGTTATAATTATTTAAAATGCCTTTGAGCACACTCAAACTAGATTATATTGGCAGCATTTATTTCGAGTCATATGTTATCAAGATTACATTGTATATTAATTCATTTATAGTTTTGACGTTGTGTAATTTTTTTGGTCATTTACAAGCGCCAAAGTATGTACGTAAAAGAAAAAATCCTGCAGCAAACCTCACGTATATGCTCACCGCATTTTTCTACCAGAGTTATTTTAGATTAGCCAAGCTTCTCGATGAGCATTGTTGTCTCGGCTGTAAGAAATTAATGGCATAAATATTATTAAATTTTATTTTCCCCAGGCCAATAATGGTGGCCCGGGCTCCGGCAGTAGCAGAGTGGGTGGCGTGCGAGGAGAACCTGGGTCTCGTATCCAGGCTACTCAAGCCGCTACATGTCGCCAAGTGCATCTCGCCTGAGGAGGAGGAAGCTTACTTCTACAACTTCTCCAGGAGCGGTGTGTAGTGGGCATGAGTTGAAGTAACGTTGAGAAACTGTTGAAATAACGTTAATTAAACGTTGATTAAACGTTAATTAAATGTTATTGCAATGCCATTTGCCTGGAGGACGAGTTATGGGACAGGTGTGTAGTGGGCATGAGTGACTGCACCCATCATGCATCCTAGCGTCGAAGTAACGTTGAGATACTGTTAAAGTAACGTTATTTAAACGTTTATTAAACGTCAATTGAACGTTGTTTCAACGTCATTTGCCAGGAGGATGAGTAATGGGACAGGTGCGTGGCGGGCTTGAGTGACTGAAATACGGTAGAGGCCGCTGGAATAACAACATATACTGTTAAAATAACGTTGAATACACGTTGTTTTAGTGTCATTTACGTTAGACAACGTTATTTCAACGTAATTTGTTATTTGAGTAATGAAGGAAGAGAGACACAACGTCTCCAGTACCGTTGAGTGGCGTGCGTGCATGGATATTGTCGGAAGAACGAGGTAAATTTTCGTGAAACAGTGGACGTAAAAAGCCTTCAATACTGTGATTTTTTCTATAGTATTTCGATCGGGATCAAATTGATTCATGATGATAATAGTAATCTCCGACAAATGACAATAGGTATTATAGCAAAACAAACCTTACTAGACTAACTCATGACGCGTATGTGACGCATGACGATGCAAGTTTGTTGCAACAGAGGACCTGACGGGGGCGCTGCACCATGTTCGTAACTGGGACCTCTGGGGCGGGAGGGACGGTTTTGATTGCTCAGCGGTTTTGAGCACTCCGACACTTCTGCTTATGGGCGACTCCGACCCTTACGTTCCTCTAGAAGCTGGCTACAAGTCTGCAGGTAACTCGTGCTGCGACTGTATGTCAGCTATAAGTCTGCAGGTAACTCGTGCTGCGACTGTATGTCAGCTATAAGTCTGCAGGTAACCCGTGCTGCGACTGTATGTCAGCTACAAGTCTGCAGGTAACCCGTGCTGCGACTGTATGGGTACGCACACAGTGAAAGCAGGTTTGCCCGCGCGGGCAACCTGCTCCAACCTGCCACAAGAATGAACATAGGATAATAATGTAATTGTTCACAGTGAAAACCTGTACGAGTAGGCTTCTGTATTCTATGGTTTCATGCGCCAGCCTGAGCAGGTAACCAGCACGCTGGCAACCTGCTTTCACTGTGTGCGTACCCTATGTCAGCTACAAGTCTGCAGGTAACCCGTGCTGCGAGTACTTCCATGATATTTTTATATTTATTTAAAAGTTTTCGTTATGGTGAAATTAAACTAGCATTTTGAGGATTTCGCGGAAAATTTTCAAACGAAATTTAACTTGAAGTATTCATTCCCCCTCTCCCCGCGCGACGCTAGAGTTCGTGGAGCGCATCAAGACTCGGGTGCTGGTAGGGGCCGGTGCGTGGGCCCCAGTTACACACCACGGGGCCGTGCTTGAGGAACTCGCCGTCTTCTTCAACGAGCCTAGAATATTAGACGCTAATTCCGTCTCCACCGACGACGACGACTGGGACGACAAGCCCGACGAGGATGAAGAAATAAACTTTAGCTCCCGCAGCTCCATAGTCGGTAGGATGATGGGAGCTGGTCTCTCTGTGGTGTCCCGATGGAACGGCGCGAGAAATCAGGACCAAGTTTGACATCAGTGGGCGTGTAAGTAAGGAAAATATTGTTTTGTAAACACTTGTTTAATTACAATCTGAAGCAAGAATTGCTGAATTTGAGATTAGAAATACAGGGAAGTTGCTCTTCTCAGCGATGTTTAGGAGAGTTAGAAGATATTAATTTTAGTTCCACATTCAATATGCTTTCGCGGCAGGTGAGCTAGGTTACATCATTGAGAGTAGGCTAATTTCAATCAACAAAATTCATTTCAAGGGGCAGAAATAATTTCCAGATCGTATTTTTTTTTTGAATGAATTACTTCCAGCACAACTAGGCTTTTTTAAAGTTAAAGCAATTACGGTGTTAAATATAGTGAGTTGAAGAAACCCGTTGAACTTGAATAACACTAAAAAATCCAGAGTCATACATCTTTACCCTTAATTTTACTGCGCAAATAAGATTGCCCTTCATATAATGTATCGAGATCGATCAAAAATTTTTTCTCGCTGCGTTGTCCAATGCATAACCAAAATGGTAATTCGGGGCCACATAGAGCACGGTGGTGAAAACTTTCGTTTTAAGGTCAATGAGAATTGACATAAGACATAATAAAACAGATCTATTAATCCCGAATATACTGTAACCTGACCAACACAGAATAATGGGTACTTCAGAATAAGCTTCTTTTCCTGATAGGAGCTCTTGGTTCTGCTAGCACACTCGTCATCGTGGAGGATCCATGCACACAACTTTTTTCCTCGCAAGCATTTTAAGTGTTCAATGAGGATAATAGTTTTGATGATATTAATAATAATAATTGAATTACTATTATGGTGTTCTTGCTTTTTTTGTGAGATGGATGATGTAACAGTAGTAACTTTTTCGTAGGATTTGCCTAATTGTAATTTTGCGATGGAAAAGAGGAAATTGAAATAAGATTGTTTACTGAATCGCCAGTTAACGGACTTCATGCTGGAATGTTTTTAAATCTGATAAACCAAATACATGCCGAAATTTTAGGCCATTTTAATTTTTGCCACAAATAATCTGATTTTACTCGCTACAAACGATGAAATGAAATTGAAGCCAGGTAAAGTTTTCAGTTGGATTGTCAGTTTTTGCACAACTGAACAACACTAATTTTAGGAAGTTTTGTTATTGAACAGCTTTATATTGGAGTCGTACATTGAACTGTAAATTAGCACTACCATACACTTGAATGGAAATTTTATTCTCTTCAGCAAATATAAGCTGTGCTGTTTTTTTTATTGTGTGTGTCGTGCGAAGACAGCTCGGTAAACTCGCAATATAAATTCTTGAACTGAGCGAATGATAGTTTTATGGAGACGAGTAGACAAGCGTTTGGTGCACTGTGATCATTTTTGTTATTCGTTCTAGTGAATTGTTGATGGATATTTGTAAATGTTTTTTTCTTATGTTTGTTTCATGGACTCGAAAAATATATTTCTGTATCGTCGAGCTCTGCTATATTTTACCTAAAATGTCGAGGTCGGCTGGGCTCTCTGAACCACCAATACGTAGATTTGTGTGGAATTTTTTGCCGAAATAGTCACTTGATGATGAGATTAAATATGACGAAAGCATTTAGTAATAAATAGTAAGGAAGCCTCGAGTACGTATAGTGCTATATTGACACGTTTATTGAGATGAACTTGATTGATGAAACCAATGGCCAGTGGATGCCTGAAAATCAACGGGTGAAGTTATATGGTCTGTGGATGCAAGAAATCAACGTGATAAGCGCATTATAAGTCGGACTTGTGGTCGTACATATCCCGTGAACGGAACATTAAAAATAAATTAAATGAATGCATTAAAAATGGGGGCTGGCATTTGTCCGACGTCATGTTTGAAACTGAGACTAAATTTCAGGTAACGTCTTTTTCAATAAGATTTATATTGTAATTATATTTTTATTAGTTCTTTTTCAACGAGTTTTCAAATGAGGAAGTTACCGTGAATCCCCCTGCATAATAAATTAATAATACTATAGTGTGGTGATGCAACCTTAATAATATTCTCTTGAAGATATATCCGCATTAGAGATTTTTCCTTAAACGTAGTATTGATTCTAATAAATTCATTTTTTGCGCTTATAGCGCTTTCGCGATGTTAATGGCTCGATGTGAACAATTTATTTAGTGTGTTGGCTTGATAAGGTAATCAATTACTGATGGTAGGCCTTCAATATGGCCAAGTGAAAGGCCAGTTGGAATGCAGCAGCACATCTTCGGTGTCAGGTCTCGCTTCTAAGACGACAAGGAAAAATAAAGTGGTTGGCCTTGTGCAAACGAGCAGACAAGGACGACGCTTGGGACGCAGCGTTACTAGATTTCTGTTTGCCTGGAAGAAAATGTCGATACTACGGAATAATTACGTTGAGTAATTTTATTCGTTCCTATCCTTTATTGTGTCTATTTATTTTTCGCTTGCTAGTAATCTTATGTGTTACGTGCCCTCAAAGTTCCTTTGAACGAGACGCCACGATAAATGCTTCGTAGAATAATAATATTGTAATAATAATATTTACCAGCGTTCGATCAAACCTGCATACAAATTTTGGTAACATGTGCGTTTGTGCCACCTGAACAGACAACGGCTAATAATCACCAAAAATATTATGAATTTCACTTGAATTTAGCACACAAAAGTTATCGTTTCCAACAACGCTATTGTTTCCAAAATTTAGTTAACATTACGGGGTCCGCACTTATACGCGTATTGAGATGGAAATCGTCATTTTATTGTATATCTGTAATTGCAAAATTTATTATAAGTTGGGGCTTTGTCCTCATGTTATTGCTATTGCAAATTAGCTTTCAGACCTCGAGCGGAATGTCCGAAGATGGTGAGGCTCGGAATTTTTGTATTTTAAATCGTTACATGCAACGAGTCTTTGTGTGTACGGGTTGAGGGCAAGCAATAGAAAACTTAGGATATTAAAATGAGTTATAAAGAGAGAAAAGCTCTTCTTAACTGCATTAAATGTCCCAAGAACTAAACAAACGTCGGCGCCAAAACTCTAACAACGCAAAAAAAAAACTTGAAAAAACTTCACTTCAACACTCATAGAACGTCTGTTTCGTTGATACAAAAAAGACTTGTGTAAATGCAAAGAAAACTCGTGTATTTCAAGTTATGGTAGGTCTGTTTACGTAGCGTGGAATATATCATTCATCAAGACTTAAAACAGTACAAGTAATGCAGTTCGTTATACAAATAATACAAAATTGATTTAAATTAACTGAATAGATGTATACAAATTTCATCAGTGTACTCATTAAACCAATCTTAGCTCAGTTTTATTAATAATTTCGAAGGAGGTCTGTTTCAAACGCATAAGGAAAACAAAGTATCTTTAATAAGTTTGTTGTATGCCTATAAACATGACCTACATAACGGTAAACGAGTTGCGTGGTATGAACTCATTATAGCTGTGATGTTCTAATTAAGTAAATGGAATTAATGATATCGGTATGATAGGCATGACACCTCCGAGGCGAGCGGCCACATTCCATTGACTCGTCGCTTATTTTGCTATTTATTAAACGCTCATATCATGTGCATTAAAATACTGATGGTCTGCCCTGCTATTATTGAACAACAGAGAAACGTATAACATAAAAATTTTTCATTTAATGTATTTCAAAACGCACTACAAAGCTTTGACGGCTTTATGAAATATTAGATATGTACTGGAGTATTTCTGCATGTATCAAACATTAAGATAATATAAAATATATCGAATATATTTCCCTAACACTCAACGAAGTATCGATGTCATTATTTAATTACATAGTTAATAACAAAGTAAGAGGAACTGATACATACATACATTTTCGCTTCTTTTACGGTTTCCTGGCTATATGAGCAGAGTTATGGTTCAAGCTTAGGTTATTTTTATATAAAAAATGTATGAGTAATTAAATATACACGTATAAAAAATTTGGTTTCCTTGATTAATATAACCAGCTCCATCATCGATCTAAAAGCACGCTTAATAACTTTTAATTTAAACTGTGTATAGAAACGAAGTTATTTTTTATTATCTTAGTACAAATGAATCCTCGGCGGTTGAATTGTAGATATTCGTGCTCATGGAACTGATGATAGAATTCGTTCTCCAGATGAATTCATTACTAAATTCTGAGTCAGCGTGATATTTTTTGCGCGATTACATTCTTTTGACAAATTGTTAGCCATAGGGGAAAATATATATTTTTTAATAATAACTGACGTTGGTTTTAAAGTGTCCACTGTTCACTATTGTATTATTTCGATGATTTACCATCTTTCATTGCAATACTTGTACCAAAATGTACAATTGGCGATGGAATATCCATTGCCATTCACCGTGTTTGAGCATCATCATTAATAATGTTAGAATGTTGGACAAACCCTTTGACTCAAAAAGTTCACTTTTTAAGCTAAACTTGTTTTCAAATTTGAATTAATTGTTTATTCAGTATAGAAATGCAAGTTTATTTTATGAGTCTGAGGGTTTTCCTAATGCTTCTGCTAAAGCGAGTCGTAAGTTGGTTCAACAGCCGAGATTGTTCACTTTATTAATGAAGAAAATTAAATAAAAAGTGTAAACAATATGCCATTCACTGCATAAGAATTAGAAAAAATATGTGGGTTATTCTGAGAAACTTATGCGTTGTAGAGTATATGATTTTCAAGGATATGCAACCATACGGCTGGAATAGAATGGTCAACTAGCTGTCAGCTTGTGAAATGTAAGACTGTGAGCTGCCGCTGCGATTGAGTTTAATCCTTCGTATACGTAACTTCTCTCACAACAAACTAACCCTCGACTCCTGGTTAACTGAAGCCAAGGGTATGTTTGGCACTAGCCATTCGTACTAGTCATTTAGTGCTTAATAAACAAAAACGTTCTTTCAGAAGAAGGCAAGTTTGTATAGACTTAAATAAAGTATGGCGTACATCTCGGTTCAAAGAAATAACTCGAGGCTCTGCAATCAACATTCCTCAATTACACCAGCAGTGGCCCGCACTCTGACTCTAGAAATTTCTTTGTCGTCTAATCTTAGA
Source organism: Hyalella azteca (assembly GCF_000764305.2). Classification (NCBI taxonomy): domain Eukaryota; kingdom Metazoa; phylum Arthropoda; class Malacostraca; order Amphipoda; family Hyalellidae; genus Hyalella; species Hyalella azteca. Next base: position 50,449 of record NW_025933030.1, read on the forward strand.
GATTTATTGTCGCATTTGCATGGCTTGGTTAGCCTGATGAGCTTAAGCCAGTGACCCGAGGCGTCCATCTTTGAATGAGACCTCGAATAAAGTCGGGACGGGAATCTAAGCCAGCGAGAGATTCAGACGATTCTGAATCATACATACACGCATTTTAAACTAAGATGTTTTTGTTATATTATGCTTAGATCAGATGCTTTTTAGTCATTTAAATAAAATGTATATAATAAATTACTAAAGATTTTGTACATTTTTCTATTTCGATAAACCTGACGATTTTTATTCCTGTATTTAATTGAAAATCTACTAAGCCCGGCTTCCGAGTCTCATTTGATAATTTGGTTCAATTGAACTTCCACGTTATATAATTTGACTTACTATATACTTAAATTCCCTGCGAGATTAAGGGTTGAGGAACCGGACGTGCCGTGGAGCTTCTGGGTGAAAGGCAAGTCAGGCAGAGGAATTACTCAGGCAAACTTGCAGGGTTCTGAATAATGACACATTTTTCTGTGTGTATTCAGGAAATTATTGTTAATTAGCTCATATGGTATTTTTGTTTTGAATTTTGGCTCAACCCTGATCTTTGCTTAACTGTATGAGTAATATTTGTATTCGGTTCTCGACTATAAAATTCGGCTCTCATTTTTATTCGGTTCCCATTTTTGTCCGGTTCTCATTTTTGTCTTTCGATATAAAATTCGTACACAAGCATATTTAATCGCTATTAACTCTTAAAAAAAATTTCAGACAGAAATTCTAAGCCTCTGCTGACGCTTGCAATATTACTGTCGCTGCAGTGAAAGTTCTTCGGCCTAAAGGACAAACGGGACAGCGGTCAGGAGTTCAACTTACACCTCATTTCTCATGGGATTTTTTTGTGCAAAAAATGTAAATTTCAAGCCCGGTTCATGGTAGCGATTAATTGCCAGAATAAAATTTATTCAATTACTCAGAATTGCTACATAACTAAAAAATTATGCGGCAAACGCTGCTTGACATGAGTTAAATTTATTGCTCGTTTGATTATCGTTAGCTGAAAATACTTATAATCATTAAACATGAATTGGAAAATCTGTATATGTATGACTGGATGAACCAATATTTCAAATGACGCTTTATGCTTTGTTCAAAATGAAATGAACAATGATGGGCCTCCATCTTTCATGAATGATCATGAATGCATGAGTTCATTTACCTTTCATTGTTCATTGTAAAAGAATTTCGCTGGTAATATGCATTCATTCATTTATCTCAATGTCGTTTGGGACAGAAACGCTGATTCTAGCCACGAAACCTGCACTGTTATTTGTCAAAAGAGCCGAGCAACGCTGAAATAACATTGATTAAACATTGTTTCAACAAAATCAAATCGTAATCAACGTTGTATCAACGAAATCGATTCGTAATCAACGTTGTATCAACGAAATCAATTAGTAATTAACGTTGTTTTAACGAAATAAAATCGTAATCAACGTTGCTTCAACGAAATCAATTCGTTATTAACGTTGTTTTGACGAAATAAAATCGTAATCAACGTTCTTTCAACGAGATCAAATCGTAATCAACGTTGTTTCAGCGAAATCAAATCGTAATCAACATTGTTTCACTGAAATCAATTTGTAATTAACGTTGTTTCAACGAAATAAAATCGTAATCAACGTTGTTTCAACGAAATCAAATCGCAATCAACATTGTTTCAACAAAATCAATTCGTTTCAACGTTTTTTCAACGTCACTTGCCTCAAGGCAAGTCGTCGCTGGACACGCTCTTGCGGAGACCATCGTGAAAGTCCAGCAGGCTACTGATGTTGTGTATAGTTGTACAGGAATGCCCGCTCCTCGCAGGACAACAATGAAAGTGAACACCTGCAGCCAAACACATTCAAACTTTTCCCATGCAGCCTATCACTTCCCATACGTACTTTCTCTGCTGCCGCCATCTCACGCTAACCGAAAAATCGCATTTCGGTGGCCGGCTGGCAAGAAAAAAAAACACCGTTTCTCCGTTTTTTCACTGTTTTTGTGCAATTCAACACAAGAAACCGTACCACATTAAAAAATGGCGAAACCGTTCATTTTCAAGCGGCGGTCGGCCACTAGAACACCGGACACACCGTTTTTTCAAGGTTATTTCTAACAGCGGCAGTGTCCAGTAATCATGTGTGCTCTAACATCTTCACATTTTCCACTCGGTTCATGTCGCAGCAATCCCCCCAAAAATATAACTCAGTACTCACTGCACTGAGTGACAGAAAGCGCATTTTATCGTCGACGAAAACGTGAAGTTTTGGACAGACAAACAGACAGATAAACAGACGGACAGACAGACGGACATGACGAGCACAATAGCGCCTTTTTTCATAAATGAGAAAATGCGATAAAAAGCAATCCTCGCAAAAAAACGGAATCCTCAAATGTTTCACATTAATTAATCGTACAATCAGTTAATCGACTTCAATCTTATAATTAAACGGTGACCGATATCTATCAATCTTGATTTGAATCAATTTATCAATCTTAAATCTTCTAATTGAACGGTTATAATTCGACCGATTTATCACAGCTTGAGTTCGTTTCACTGCCTGATAAATTAAACCAAGTAATTTTATGATCCATCACGACTTGTCACATGTTCAAATAAAATTAAAATTCTGACGTCGTTTTCAATCATGGCCAGCGCTGTTTTGTCTGTATACTTTGTATTGCCTATATATACTTTCTCTTGGTTCCGTTTATATCTTGTGTTTACTAGCCGCTAACAAAACAAATTTTATATTAAGGCAGAAAGTGGCAATGGGAATTGATGTCCATAATCGTTCTCTATAATGAATAGCCAGCAAGTGATGTATTATCTCACTTTAGAAGCATTTCAATAGGCTTAATTAGGTACAAGAATTGTCTGTATTCGGCATAAATTACGGAAATTTGTTTCATATACCATTAGTTTAAGTCGCAAATTTAAGAATAATTTAATAGCAAACAGAAAGTGAAGTAAATTTCCTTTACTTCAATCTTTTATTTAACAGGATTCAAGCTTGTGTATGCATCCAATCGTTACTTTTTTGCCTAAAATCAATACAGCAGTGAAGCTAGACTCATTAAAATAACGCTTGAAATACGTTACTGTTTGTGTTTTTGGCTCAGTAAAAAATGTCAAAGATGCTTAATTCTAGTCTTCGAGCTCACAACTTTTTTTGAGATGTCGAAAGATGGAAGCTGAAAGCAATTTATGAGATTTTCGGCAATATTTTAGGTTCCTGATATTTGTGAGAAAATAGACAACATTGCTTTTTTCTTTATTGATAGCAATATTTTGAGCCACAAAAACCATACTTCATAAATCGCGAGAAATCCATAATAAATTTGGAAAATGTACTCATGTGCCAAAAAATTTTCTTAACATTATGCATCACATTTATAATAGGTAAAACAGTACATCTAAACTTTATTCGCTATTATTAATGAGGTCATCAGCGACTTAAGAAATGACCAGTGAATTTTTGCCATGATGGCTAAAAGTAACAATAAGAAATGACCATTAATATAAAGTAAAAATGTTCCTCATACAATTGCTACCATTATGAGATAAAATATATAGCAGTAGATGATTAATAGCCTTTAATGTGCACCTGGAAGCTAGTTCATAATTAATATTTTTTACTCTTAATGTGTTATTCTGATTGGAATATTGCAGAGCCTCATTAGCACGCATCTAATGAGATCGCTCGTATAAGATCATTAACTGCACGACGCTGAAATCAAGATTATTTTTGCTGGGGATGATCTCAAAAAAAAGTTTCCTTATCAAATGGCATTGATAAATAGGTTTGGAATACAGAAGATTAGCCCAATACATAAATGGCATTATTATATGGTTCTGGAATACAAAGGAAACTATCTTACAATTCGTCAATTAGAGCAAAGAGAAGTAAATAACGTATTAAATTTATTTCGATGAATAGACTTTAAAGTTTATGATAAAATTTCGATCTCTGCCTAATTTTTTTTTTCTTAGTGAATTTTATTTTACTATTATATGTGTGACTGTCAGCTGTCGATAAAAAGAATTTCAAACGAAAAAAATAACGACACATTCAACTATTTAGCTAATTAGTTTTTATGAACGTAATCGTGCAATGATGATAATCAAACGCTATTAAATACAATTAAGAGACTGCATCGTAAGACGAAAGAATCGCAGTACTACGATTCAAAGTCTCATTGAATTAAATTTACGCTTGCTTAGCCACATTATGGCTTTTGCTGCGACTCTTGTTAACAGAAGCTAAAATAACAGCTATATGCATTAATTATAGTATATAACTGCAGCAGTGGTGCAGAGCAACGGCAGCGTGCAGCAGCACTCAGCAATATCAGAAGTGAACAGCAGCAGCACCCAGCAGCAGCGGAAGTGTGTATCAGCAGCACTCTGCAGTACAAATCTACAGTAGTGCTTAACAACAGCACTCAGCAGCAGCAGCAGCAGCGGCAGCAGCAGCAGTATACATATAGCATCGCATGCAGCAACAATACACAGCAATATACAAGAGCAGCTGCAGTACACAGCAGCAGGCAGCAATACACAGCAGTACAATTAACACAGCAGCAGTACACAGCAGCAGGCAGCAATACACAGCAGTACAATTCACACAGCAGCAGTACACAGCAGCAGGCAGCAATACACAGCAGTACAATTCACACAGCTGCAGTACACAGCAGCAGGCAGCAATACACAGCAGTACAATTCACACAGCTGCAGTACACAGCAGCAGCGATAGGTCTAGGTCAGCGCAGACTCACTTGCAGGCGGGCGGCTGCGGCGTGCACATCGTGGTCGCTGTGTGGTGTTGTGCGGTAGTTTGCAGTCGGCTGAGCGTGCGGTTCCACATAGAAAACTTTGTTATGAAAATAAATGAATTTAATGATCGAAATCATATTAGAAACTAAGCTATTCGTGCGTAAAATACACTGAGTCTCGTTTTGTCTAAAGCAAGTACGCATTTTGAAAAACAGTAAAGATGATTTTAAAGGCAAACATATTGTCACTGATAAATGATTGAAGATATGATTTTGAAATTTAAGTGTGCGATCGTTAAGAAGTGAGAACTTTTACCACCGACATTTCATATCTTTAAGTGAAATTCTACACTGCTGATGACAAAAGGGTGTCATATAGGTGAAAAGTGTCTCAGGAATTACTGAATGCAAATTCATGTCGCCTGATCTAACATAAAATCCAATTGACTCATTCTATCTAAATGGCCAAGTCTTTTCTATTAATTCTGAATTTATTTTTTAATTTAAAACATTGTGTCCTTAATTAGAATAATGGTATTTCATTCAACTAACATTGAATTTGTCCTGTAATCATCGGGTTCATAACAACAAACTACCCCTTTTTCTCCATGTTATTCTTCATCATTGCATTTTTCGCGGTAATTCTAACATTTTTCTTCACGAGTACTATAATTCTGACAGTAATAATCTCATTTCTAACGGCAATGACCATATTTGTTATTTTAATATGTATTAATAATTATTTTTTGCATTCAAGTATCATAGGTCAGGCGTACTGTAAATTATCTTTAACACTAACAAGGTATTTTGCACTCAACATATGTATATTTTCAAAAATTACTAAACATATAATTATTTTTCTGCGTTTTTTTAATTTTTATGTTCAGTACAAACCTTTCTCGTGCCAAAATAATACTAAAACTTCCTGTTCAATAATACAAGCGCAAAGATTCGTGCTTCACGCATCGAGTTTCGCGCTTCAGTCACCGAGCTTCGCTTCAAAGGCAACCCTCGTTTAATCACGGAAAAAGTTTCACGATCCCGAAGGTCAACTTGTTGCTGTCGGCATGACCGCCTGACGTCGACATGATCGAGCTAGAATGCGGCGTTGCTGTCGGCATGACCGCCTGACGTCGACATGATCGAGCTGTAACGTGTCGTTGCTGATAGCGTCGATGTCTTGTGTTTTTATTTATATATAAATGACTCACCTCGCACGAAATTTATTGAACTGAACAAGGTTACGCAGCCAGCTAATTAAAAAAATATGGTTTTTCATGCCACGTGAAATAATTTTAAATTTATAAAAAATAGCGTCAATAAACGCTGCACAAACCTCAGCCTCAATTCCAAATACTGCCTCTTGTACATAAAATCGAAGCACAATTTTATGAGCCAAATAGTCTCTAAAAAGTTTTAAAGGTTTTCCTGTTGAAATAATGTTAATTTCTTAAATTAATTACAACAATTTCTGTCTTGAATGATGATTGATTTTTACCAATGGATTTATTTCAACGAGTGTGTTGTACGGAAAGCCGGAGCTTTTTAACACAATGTGACAACAGCAGTCAGTTCTAAACACCAATTCTAATCAGTGTTCTTTCTGACGTTTTACACTGGCGTCAGCTGATTTTCTATAAGTCGGTATTTGTCGGTCATTGATATTTGTTGCAATGTACTTGTACTTACTGTGCAATGTTGCATCTTCCATCAAGTTAACTACAAGCTGCCAACGGAGTCGAAATCCGCATATTCATGTACATACTTCAATTGGCATACGCCCCACATGCCTTTGTCAAAGTAATAATTGTTTTGAAAGTTATATGGTACGAAGCTGACTCCCACGAGGTCAACATTGATTATGTATAGCATTCTAGTTGATATATATGAAATTTCCTGTTGACGTTAATAGCATTAATTATCGTTCTCAACTACGTGTGCACGTCTGGCACGGATACATCAGCAAGACACGTTCCAAATCAAGTCATTCGCACCTAGCCTTGACTTCATGAAGTTTTGATCATATATCAGTCGCCGTGAAACGAAAAATGGAAATAAACATGCAAAAAGATCGAGATAAATCGTGTATGGAGTCAGCCCTTGAGCATAGTGTTACGCGGCCATCGTTGTTTCCAAACCCAGTCACTGCGCCTGAAAAATGTGCTTCTTAGGTCATGATTATTATAGGGTGAATGTATGGTAATTATTTTTTATGACAATAAATTTAGAGAAATTAGCACAGATGATCACATGTGTTCTACCGGGCGTAGCCAAAATGAGTTCAGATTTCACACGAAATAAAATAAATTACGAAACATTACTGGTTTTTCAGTGCAACAGAATAAAGGGCTTGTTTATTGTCATAAAATCTTTAAATAAATCTTTTTACTCCTGGCGAGACTTTGTCGCCCAGCCCGTGCCATAATCATGGTTCAATTTGTTCTATAATTATGGTTCATATAATTAAGATTCAAGACTAACCTCGTCGCAGTATCGATTAATGTCAAATGTAAGGGAAAAAATTCCCCAATATAATATTAGGTCTGAATATTAATTCGCTATAATTACTGGTATTAAAATAACTGAGATGATTAGGCATCGATGTACTGCCATTCTTGACTAAACGAAATTAGTTATAGATAATACCATTGAAACTGTACGAATCTATTACGAGTATGTGAAGTATCCGGCTTAGAGGATAATGTAGTACGACATCTGTAAGCAGAACGCAATGTTCGGATTGTTATTATCCTAATGAGAGTTATTGGACACGCTTCACTGGCATCCCTAATTAACTCCAAGTATAGTTAATGTGTAATTAAAGCCCTTCAGTGGGCCTACTAATAACCTACAAGTATCTTCAAGGTGCAATTAGAGTTGCCGAAAGGTTCCCTGGTGGTCTCAGGAATGCTACATCGAACCTTGATGATTTTTCAACAATGGAATTAGGAAGACAATTTAATGAAGCTTCACCAGCGTTAAAGTTAACGGGGTAACTCGGATATTTATTATTCGTGTTTGAATTACTATCATAACTTTTAGGTGCGCGCCAATCTACTGCCTGAAAAGTAAAATGTTTACTCCCACAAAGCTACTGAGTAATAAATAATAATGCTGCCTGTTCCAAGTATTTTTTTACAGTAGTAAAATATTCAGTGTCAAGTAATATTTCGAAGAAAAAGTTTTTTTCGTTACCAGGAAGAAAGTTTTTTAATTCGTTGGTATATGTTAAACCTCCCTGAAACCAGGGCGAGTAGGCTATACGAATGATATTGTAACGTAGATGTAGAATATTAGTTCCTTACATAATAAATGCTATGCAAATGTAATAATATTTCTAATATTAAATATCATTTCTAATATTATTGCGTCATGCGACGCGCGTAGGAAGCACGCGCCGTTTTATAAGGTGGCCTTTCACCGCATTGTCGGCCTGCTATGTCCATGTTGATCACGCTTGTCATGCTGATAACGCCTGTCATGCTGTTGTACATGCTGATCGCGCATATGTCATGCTGATGTGCAGGCTGATTACGCTTGTCATGCGTATTTCCATAATGATCACGCATGTCATGTTCATGTCCATGTTGATAACGCTTGCCATGTTCATGTCCATGTTGATAACGCTTGTCATGTTCATGTCCATGTTGATAACGCTTGTCATATTCATGTCCATGCTGATTAGGCTTGACATCTCCATGTCCATGCTGATCATGTATGATATCATACCAATTTTTTATACTTTCCTTAACCATAAAGCATATTCCTTAATTTAGACTCTCAAAAACGCATCATGATTATGTTGCGTTCAATTTTTATATGTCTCTTATATAAGAAAGATATGTCTTTGTTCATGCATGGAGGTACATGAAAGTATTGTTCATTGTTCATTACAAACATTTTTTACTTATTTGCGCAGAGTTTATAGTCACGATTCACATCCTTCTCAAAATTGTGTACGCTCATCTTCGAAGCTCTAAAAAAATTCATAAATATTGATTAAGCTAAAATAAATAAGTAAACTGTGAACAGTGACTGGTATACTGACATATCATATATCAGAAAAAAAATTCGATTTGCCATTGAAAAATAGAAACTGAAAATTTCAGTGAAGGGTGCGAAAATCGATCTGGTGTTTTCACACAAACCTTTTGATAGTTTTCTACTCTCCACAACGACATGTTTCTTCACGAACGACAAAAATCAACGAGTTCATCACAAAAACACTCGGTGATGTTGATAACGTGGGTGGTGGCGACTGGAACGCTGCTAGCGTTGGTGAACTGCGAGCTGGTCGACGAGAGTTTAACGAGATACGTGCTTGCCGACCAGCTACGAGGTAAGAAACCTTGACGAAACTACACTCAGATACGTTTTTATGCGTTAATAAGTTTATACGCCAGTGTTGAAATCCTTTTTAATGCAACAAGTTCTTGAGTGTTGTGGTTTACGACGAGTTGCAAGGTAGGTGGTGATACTAGTACTGGTAATTTTTTTTTAATTAAAGCGCTCGTGAAATCTATACAATGAACATAGACACACAATTTGTATGAATTTTAAGATTGTAAGTGAATAAGAAACTTATGTAAGATGCGTTCGTTTAAATATTTTCGAAAAAGGTTTACTGGTAACAATTCCTCACATAAAATGTACTACTCTTAAGGCTACAAGGTAGGAAAGTTTTGAATAATCTCTTAGAACAACCGAACTTCTAACCAATAGCACGAGATTACCATCGAATGAGGGTAAAGGTTGCGACAAACATGTAATCATTTATGTTTATTTTAATCAAGTGTAAAGCGAAGAGCGTGGCAGTAAACTCATTCCTTTAGCTATCAATGAAAACCTTGCTAATTTTGCCTGTTATTATGTGACACACTGCGTATGGGAGCGGAAAAATTCAAGCCTTCCCATAATTCGTGACACAACACACAACGCCCTCTGGCGGTCAAGGCCCGGAGATGAGAACATCGTGTTCTTTCTTAATCATGCGGTACGCCCAAGCAAACTCTGCGAGTATTATGGGAATCACATTTACGGATGACAGTTGCTTGGGACAAGCGCTAGCGAAGATCGGGATCTGGAGCTAAGTTTGCACTAAGCATGTGACAGTGTTGCAGTGAGCTCTTCACTAGAAAAATTTATTAAAAATCACTTCTAATGATTCCTGTGCTGGAAGTTGCCATAAGTTTGTATGGAACTGAACAGTGAAATGAACATTATTTCATTATCATTGTCTATAAAATAACCGTGAGGAACATTTATTACTTATAACGGTGGCACAAATGTGAACCTCGAATAAAAGGTCAAATGCGAATTAGACTGAATTTGATAAAATTCCAATTCGCATTCGAGCGGCCTCTAACTGGAAGCTAAAATTCCGCTACCAAAACATGAATCCGATATCTGAGCATCTACAGGTTTGATTAATGTCTGCATGAAAATCAAGATGAGAAATAAATCGTTACACTACGATCGATCTCCCGTCCATATGACTGTCGTGGTCCCTGCACCCTTAGCTTTCGCCATGTGGGGCATTTGGTCGAGGGGCGTTTACTGATCGAGCATATGATGGATGAGAAGTCCGCCCGTTTTAATAAGCACAAGTCTGCTGCTCACTGCGGTGCTTTAGGTGACAGACTTAGCGCTGTTATAAGCACAAGTCTGCTGCTCACTGCGGTGCGTCAGGTGACAGACTTAGCGCTGTTATAAGCACAAGTCTGCTGCTCGCTGCGGTGCGTGAGGTGACAGACTTAGCGCACGGTGCGCGAGGTGACAGACTTAGCGCTGTTATAAGCACAAGTCTGCTGCTCACTGCGGTGCGTGAGGTGACAGACTTAGCGCTGTTATAAGCACTAGACTGCTGCTCACTGCGGTGCGTGAGGTGACAGACTTAGCGCTGTTAAGAGAAGTACAGATTTTCAGGGTCGTTATTGATGTGTTGATGATAGTTTCCAAAAAATTTCGAGAATGGACAGAGCTGTCGGAATCGAGGAAACAATTATCTTGCATCAATTTTGTAAATATATTATCTGATGACACGTATTAATTAAAAACTTTGTTAATATGTAACATTTGCTTAGAATTTGTGTTCAAATGATCAGTGCGGATGAATTTTCAAAGTTTTTTCTTCGATCTTACCAAGTGTGCAAATATAGCAACCTGCAGGAAACGATTTTTCTTGAATAAAAAAGTTGCTCAATGCAGATTTCCACTTTAATCGTCCGCCATTACTGACATTAACGATAAAGACTAAAAAATATTATCGGCGTTTTTGGTGTTCAGAAATGCCATTTTTCAAAAGGAATTTATGTGTTGACTGTTGACAATCCTGAGTGTACAGGAATTTCTCGTAGTGCATATTTATAAATATTGTGTATATTGAAATATAAGGAAATCTTAGACATAACCGACATAATTTTTGATCGAACATTACGAACCGGAAATTAATATACTCTAGTTTGAAGGCCAATTAAAAAAATTATAATTTTTTTCAAATCCTGTGAGAAGAGCACAGACAAATTACTGTCTCAAATGTCAAGTTTTTGTTTCATACTAGAAAAAACGTATTTTTCTCACCCGAAATTACTTAGGATTTTCTTGAAAGACTTCCTTGTTGTCGCAGCGTATAGTCATGACACGAATGAGTGCCTTTAATATTATATAAGAAACAATAATTATGTGATAAATTTTTTCAAAACACGCTCACTTCACGTAGTTCGGATACGCTCATTTTACAGGCCAAAGTGGGTCAGGATGACCCATGCATGGGTAAATAACCCTCGTTATTAGGACAAAGTCTCATTGATTTCTCTGAGTGTATGCTTGCTCCTCGTTTGGCTGATGCTGCATACAACAATTCTTAACACGAATATGAATACATTAATCCAATGGACTCTATTAATACCGAATCATGAACTTTCCGAAAGATTTATGCGAATAAAAAAATAGGGCATGTTGAAACAATTTCGAAGTGCTGGTAAAATAAATTTAATATGATACTACCTAGCGTAATTTATTCCAAGACCATATAACCTATTATAGACTCGCTAGTGTTCCTTCCGTTAGTACAAAACCATTCAATAGTTCCAAGTAACCTTCGCTGTTCGACATCACCTAAGTCGTCCTTTGTTTCTGAGAGATACAAAAACGAAAACTAGGACTTGTATGGAGCCAGACAAAAGATCCTACAAATCATCAGGAAGACCATTTCCTTTTATCTGTGCATTACTGGGACTTGAGTGATTTACAAGCTTCAGTCTGTATATGGTTTGGAAAGTAAATCTTGTTAAGCTTTGATTCTTTTCTTCCTTTCACCTTCGATCTGTGCAAAAAATCGGGCTTTCAATGCGGTGCATTCAACCTCGAATTTTTTTCTCCAATCCAGGGCTCGATCATTTAAATTTTCTTGTAAGTGGAAAAAGATAGAATTTGTTTACAAAATAAAGTTTGTCAGAGAACGTAATAAATTGGTGTAAGAGAGAATGAAGGCTATCTTCCGCTTGTAAAGTTTATTTCTAGACAAGTATTTAAATTTTTTTTACAGATAATAGGATATTAAAAAATTAATTATTTAGATCTAAGCTGACTTTCTAATATAAAAATTCTCCAAATTGATTGACATAAAATTCACTATGATTAACATAGATTTCAAACTCTAATAAACTGTTATCGGTAAAGTATTCTTACACAACTAAATATGTTACTTTCTTCCCGACAGTTATTTTCAACTAAACATTAATTACACTTTAGCAGACCCCGAATCTTCAAAACATTTTGTGACTGTAACATATACCTAGATAACTGGCAACCTTTCTTGCTCCACTCAGTAAAACATTAATAACAAATCATTAATAACAAATTATATTATATATAATAAAAAATTATTCACATGTGCATAGCAAATGCTTTACAACTAAAGAAACGAAAAATACGAATGAATGAATTTTGAAATTTACGTAATGCAATCCAATAGAAATATTATTGAAATTATTTTTAGGTATCCATGATACAATTTCGCCTATCCGCTGCAATTGATCGGTAAAAATAATTGGTCCGGCTGAACGCAGTCCACTTATGACTAAATAAGAATAAATGCTTTCCAAATAAGAAAACATTATTAAATATTAAGATTATTGAATAAGTAAAATAAAACGTATGTACGAGGATGAAATGAATAGCTTCCGCATGCTTCGTCATTACGGATGCCTGAGCTTATAAATCTCAATCACAAGCCCTTGACCGAGAAATTAGGGTCGGGTGGCCGTTTGATAATGCCTATTTCTTAATTGAGTGTCGAGTGACCGTTAAATAGTGCCTATTTTGTGGGTGTCCATTCGCCGTTTAATAACATCTATTTTTATGAGTGTCGGGTGACCGTTTAATACTATCTGTTTTTATGAGTGTCGGGTGACCGTTTAATACTACCTATTTTTATGAGTGTCGGGTAGTTTAATATTGCCTATTTTTAAGAGTGTCGGGTGACCGTTTAATACTACCTATTTTTATGAGTGTCGGGTGACCGTTTAATATTGCCTATTTTTATGAGTGTCGAGTGACCGTTTAATAATGCCTATTTTAAATGAGCGTTGCTTGACTGTTTGATATTGAAACCAGCGAACATGTTTTGTAGTCAGGATCGCAATCAAGATACGAGCTACGAGCTTCAGGGCTGTGTGGAGATCGGTGCAAGTTTTACTTTGGAACGCACGATGATATGGTGAGTTAAAATGGTGAAGTCCAAAGACGAGCTTTTCAATGTTCGATAAGTAATTCATAGTATAACCATCAGAGTACAAGATTTTTTATAAAAGCTCAGGCAAAATAGCGTCACTTACAACACCTGAAAGAAGATTGCTGCCCCATTATTCATCTGATCTTAAGGGAATCTGGTATTTAACGAGTGACCCAGGTCATATAAGATCTCAAACTAGACTTACAAGCATTGAGTTCGCTCCCAATACTTACAACTTTACAGCTTTGCACTTGTAGCCTCGCAGCTTTATTCATGCTGGACGTTCCGCATGAGAGAATTTAGCCTGATATTCGAGCCGTCTGGCCTTCAGATGCAGCCTAGGTCTAAAACAAGCCTATAGTGCGCCCAAACACTATTCGCCGAGCTCTCATTACGGGACACTAAATCAAGAACTTAAGCTGAGATCGAGAATCTTTTCATTAATGACTTGTCTTTCACCGACCGCTTCCTTGCTGGTCCACTCCTGAAAATAGCGACTTAAGTCCGATATTGAGTTCAGTTAACTACTCACTGCCTATTATAAAAAACAAGGAATCGGCTTGGAAACTAGAAACGGGTGAAATTTAGAAACAATGTTAATTCAATTATGTAATTTAAAATTTTGAGAATATTTTACACCAAAAATTACTGAACAAAAAATAATTTGTGATTATTTGAATGTGTATGTGTGTGATTATTTGAATGTGTATATTGCATCCTCTCGTGTAGTTGTTCATTTTTAACCCCGTGGAACTTCCGCTTCATCAATTTCATGAGACCATAAGGATATTAGAGTGCTACATAGATAGCAACCATCTGTCAGGTATTTGTCAATTATTAAATGTATACTATTTCAACGGGTAATCTGCAGTTCTTTTGGGAATATTTGTTTTTATTAGTGCAAAAATACATTACTTACATAGATGTAGTCATTTTTAGTGAATTATTAATTGCAAGTCTTGAAACAGGATTTTTGCAACGCCATTCACACTTTAGTCCTCCATGATATAACGCAGGTGGCCGTGAGACCTCCATGAAATAACACAGTTGAGTTGAATTTGAAACTTCCATAAGTTACGATGCCATAAATATATCGAAATGCGATGGCTTCTAGGCTCCAAAATCTTTTTATTCACAGCGAAAAGCGGCTCGCTTGAATAACAAAGGGCAGAAGATTACAGGGCTGTGGATGTAGAATTCTTTTGCCTCTCAAAGCCTTCTTTCGCTCATGTAGACACACACATTCATCCTCGAAATAATTTTGATATTCCCTCCACAATTTTCAAATTAATCGGGAGGTAAAATGGCAACATAATATCAATTACCGATGATGGATGATTTTACAATGACGCAGAGTCGCATGTCCAAAACAAGAGAAGATGTTATCGAGCCAAGCATCAATTAGATCTATCAAAGGCCATTATTTTCAGCGGCTGAAAAAGGGTGATTTCCGTTGCAAGTTTTGGACAAAGCGAGGCAGCAAATCTCATGTTGTTTGGTCTTAACTTGCATGGACGCCCGCGTCGGACTGTCATTAGGTGTTTTAGTGTGCAGCACTTAAGACGTAATATCTGGGCCTATACTTTCAGAAAAAGTTAAAAGATCGTAAGTTCATCAGCCAATCATTGACGGCCTTTCGAGCAAAAACCACCAATCACAGACAAGAAAATAGTGCGTAAGTACTTACGTTCACTTAGCAAGTTTTGAAAGTATGGCCCCTGCTTTATTGCAATAGAGGATCTTGTTTGCTGCCTATCGTTAAATTCGAGCGTACACTACAGCGGGGATTGCCATGTATTTAACTTTTTTTTGCTTTAGAATTGTACCGTAGTCGATTGAATGGGATTAGTTAAGGATCTTCAAGTCATACTGAATACCTTAAATTGATCACAATTACAGTGTTGAGATCAGGAACAAAAATATCTGTGTCTACTAGAGTTGCATACAATGTCAGATGTAATATAATATAATATAATATAATATAATATAATATAATATAATATAATATAATATAATATAATATAATATAATATAATATAATATAATATAATATAATATAATATAATATAATCGTCATAATGTACGACTTATTGCTTGAACAACAACCACAACTGTTGTGATAAAAAGGAGTTTTGCTCGTAGTTGCATGTCAGATGAAAGTCTCTCAAAATAACGTTTAATTATCTGTGCTCTAAATCTTTGATTCACCGTTACATAATTACTAATTAAACATATTGCTGCAATAAATAATTATAATCGTAATACCTGATATCGACCAACGGTAATCCACGAGACGATACTCTTCTTGCAATTTGAACATTTGACGTCGACGTTGAACTTTGCCCTTACATAACTCACGGTTATATCAAGGGTGCGCGAGGGAGCGTCTCTATATCCCTAAAGGAGCGCACCAACAAGTAAGGACTCTGTCCTTATTGGTTCTTCAGCCTTTCACTTCTAACTGCACCCTGAGATCTCAGCATACTTTCGTGAAATGCCCTTAATTTCCTTTATACGAGTGGGATCGTACACTCCTAAAATGTCTTTGATTTCCTTTAAGAGAGGGATCGTGTCTTCCTTAAATGTCTTCAATTTCCTTGAAGAGTGGAATCGTATCCTCATTAAATGCACTTAATATCTTTGAAAAAAGGGATATTACACTCCTTAAATGCCCTTAACTTCCTGTAGAGATTTAATTTCTACGTCAAATCTCACAACATTAGGTAACACCTGTATAACTGAATACGTTCTTCTTAACGTAATCGGTTTAGGACATAGATTAAATTGCCGAACGAAAAAACTAATGGAAACTAAAATCATCTTGCGCAGTTTATCGATACTGACGCAAGCCCATACAGGAAATTGACGCTCATTAGTGGCGGGAAAAATGTCCACAAAAAATTATCTGAAACCTAAATGATGTTCGTGCGCGCATGTGGCGTTCGGTGACGTGGACCGAAAAAACATTACTGCGGTATTGAGAGGGATATTAGCGTACGATAATTATAATTTAATTTAAATTATTGTTTTGTAAGCGATATCAGTGTGCAAAAGACATCCTCTTAACGCAACAAGCTTTCGTGTACGATAATTATAATTTAATTTAAATTATTGTTTTGTAAGCGATATCAGTGTGCAAAAGACATCCCCGTAACGCAACCCAGCTTCCGTGTACGATAATTATAAGTTAATTTAAATTATTGTATTGTAAGCGACATCTGTGTGCAAAAAGACATCCCCTTAACGCAACAAGCTTTCGTGTACGATAATAACAATTTAATTTGAATTATTGTATTGTAAGCGATATCAGCAGATACAAGACTTGTTCATCCCACAATAAAACATAATATTATACATGGATCGCATTTTACATATTTAAGGATTTAGACTAACGTTTAGGGTCTTTGTTGCAAGGCAGGAATAATAGTAGTTTAGTATGAATAAAAACAGCAACAAGTTTAGTGTGAAAAAATGTTTGCAGCTGTGAATTTCGTGAATATCGAAGATTCTTAATATCATCTAATACTTTATTCACTTGATGTTTAAATGGAGTGAATGTGGATAATGCCAAATTTTATGCACCTGTTAATATGTGCTACGTTTCAAAGATATGTTTGTGACGTTTAGAGTCAAAATATTTTACTAGGCCTGCATAGAAGAATTAAGCTTTCATAAGTGAACTGCTTGATTCCCTCAAATCGAAGCTGCTCGATTCTGTTTTTTACTTTCAAAATACTTGTAAAAAAGTTTTCTAATTACACATAGGAACTGAATGCCACGATGCCATTTAGACCGCACCGCCACCGGCCTTGATCTGCTGAGAACAATCTTCCCAATCAAACTTTTTGCTCGCTTTTTCTTTTAAATAAAAACGATGCCTCAAAATTTGATCACTGCATTTTTCCCCTTCAGGTAAATAGTTGATAAATCTATCAATTTTATTATTCTAAAAAAATTTTTGAATTCATTGTTCGAAAAATTACAGTTACGAAAATTCGTTTATAGTTGGTATGGTGAACATTCGTTACAAAACCGTACTTTTAGATTAAGCATGAAATGGCTATCCCTAATGTTTTACTGAATAAGACGAAAATAACCCATTCTTACTTTTGTATTGATATGTATAAAACAGGAATAATAATCAAAGAAACCACGCAATTTCGTTTTCAGTGAAATTTTTCAGCTAGACGAAGTGCCAATTCTGGCACTATAGGTTAGGTCCTTCAAATAGAATCACGCATTGTGATCATGAGGCGCATTTCGTTATCGTGATATTCGTAATTCTGCATTATCCTACAATTAGTCCTGCAATTAAAACACTTTCAGCCTAAAAATTTTGGTTACTTGCGGTTGCAGTCTCGCATGGCCATGCAGAGATCTTAGGCACATGACTTGTTAAAAATTAAACGTTTTTTCGAAAGTGTATTAATTTTATTATTATTATTATTATTATTATTATATTACAAATATTATTATTATTAGTATTATTTACTAACTGATTTTGTCAAATTTCAAACAGTTCACATTCTCTTCACTTTTACTTCTGGGCATTCAACGCCAAAAACACTACTTAGTCTATTAGGACGGTACCGCGTAGCTGCACTTACGTATAAGTCTGCCATAGAGATCACTGATAGCATCTGCTATATAGCGCATGCTAATTGCTAAGCTCCCTTGGACGACTTTTTCTAAAGAGATTCTCTTATTCAAGCCAATATATGCCGGTCTTTGAGCTAAATATACGCATTCCTGAGAGAAATATTTGTCCTTATAAATGCTAATACTACTTTATTATTGATTTTAATGTCCCTTTTATTAATAAAGGTGTTCAATTAGCATGTCTGCAGCACTAATTGGGGGAGCATCAAATGTATTGGAGGCAATTCAATGAATCCTATAGATGCCGATTGTCGAACGAAGTGACGGCGAACTACCAGCTAATTTTTCCGAATAATCAAGCATGTGTTCTGAACAATGAGGTTACCCGCTCTGTAATAATCAGGGGGTTAAACTAGAACTTTATTAATTGATAGAGAGAGAAATTATACCAGATTACATTAAAATTATAATTAATTGAATGTTTTTGATTATATTTCTAAATAAAACGTTTATTATTAGTATTATTATTACATTCCGGATTTATATATTACATACATTATAATTAATGGAATATTTTTGATTATATTTCTAAATAAAATGTTTATTATTATTATTATTACATTCCGGACGATTTTTCAACACCATTTCGATGTAAGTAACAAGATAATGAGAGGGCTGGAAGAACTTAAAGTAGCCTACACAAATAAATAAATGTAGTTGGAGATTGTAAATTGAGATCATTTATTTTTGGTTAGTAAAGAGTTTATCTTAGAAACTCGGTAAAACTCATGAATTCTAATTGATAGAAGCTATAAAAAAGCTAATATTTCTGACATGACCCGTAAATATGTCTAATCATGTCACAGATGACTCATAACATATAAATATATACAGAAAATGAACTGAATAATAAAAAAGATGAATTACGAGCCAGTTAACAAGGTCACTTCAAAATCCCACTTTCAAAATACCTAATAACATAATTCGAATATAATTGGTAATTCAGCATAAATTTTAAGACTCGAGGCAGTAAAAGTTTTTGTTCAGGGTTTGCTTGAGTTTTTTACAATACCTGGCGTGTTTTGATCAAGTTTTTATAAGGGCTTATTAGGGCGCTAAGTCGAGAATTAATCCGAACAGTTATTTTCTCTCGAAATAAAATTAAAACTTCGTAAAATAATCTGGATTAGCTGCATATTTCTCTATCATTAATACGGGGGGGTTGAAGGTTAACCATATTATCAATGCCAGCTGTTTGATCGAAATTATTTGCGATGGAAGAAGAGTTAGTTAAATGGTGAACGTATTGCATTTAAAATTGACATTGCCTTTTTCCCGTTATAAAATGTAGTAGTGAAAGAAAAAAATGTGATCAATGAATTTATAAGCAATAAAAACACTACGTCTCAGTTACGTCTTATGTAATCAGGAATAGGTACTGATAAAAATTGGTTCTTGCAAAGGGATTGATGTTGACTGATGAATTAATATACTGTACGTTTAATTATTGATACGTTATGATTATTGATATACGTTAGTTATTGATACGTTATGAGTAAACGATACGTGCCGAGGAATTTATTCGTGCTGAGCAATTGATGTGTGATGATGAATTGATGCCTATACTGAAGTTCCGGCTGTGGAATTAACAAAGTTTGATGAACTTCTATTGCTTGATACTTGCAATAGAATTAATCTCTGGCGAATAATTCCCGCCTGAATTTAATGAATGATGAATTTAATGGAGTATATGCCAGCTTCCGTGAGTATCGTAATGAAATGGTGATGCTTTAGTAAATAAAACTTACTATAAAGCTGTAGAAAATAATTTATAAAACATGAAATAAAATTTTCAAATTTCAAGAGCTTTGTCAATGTCACAATTGGACTGACGACATACTTTGTAAAAGAACTTAAGTGAGTCCAATAGGCAATTCTTATATTTTTAAGCAAGTTAAGCTTTAAGTTTTTTCTATTAAGTTTTAGGTCCAAGTATTTATCTGCCTTTAGTGGGTAAGAGAAAAAAATCCTGTAGTTTCATGGTAAAAACGCAATGAACTTAAGTAAGGCATGAACTTTCATTCGAGAAAAATTAAATCGAACAGACAAAATTCTTCATACATGTTGTGTGTTGGCGCGACTGTGTTCGTTTGGCCAATAAAGACGTGACATAACCCGTTTACAAAACCCAGCAAATAAATGGTAAACACATTTCCTGAAAAAAAAAAACAAAAAAATGTATTCGAAAATATCACCGAAGTGCATCTTGCTGCAATTCCAATTTTGTGAGCAATAATCTCTAAATGGTGCAGGCAACAGCCAGCAAAGTCATTCGCCGTATACACGTTGTCGATGTTATCGTTAGAGTTGGACAGGCGCTGTAAATCCGACTTCGTTAGACCAGCAAGGCGGAACGCAAACTTTTAATCCAAACGCGTCGGACGCATTCTTGCCTCAATTCTCTTTGTGAGCCTTTGCCATGGCATAGTCTGTGTTAGTCTTGGCCATAGTTTCTTCGCAATGGCGTGGTTTTTGTGTATTTTCCACGGCTCATTTACCATGACGTGGTTTTTGAGTCTTTGCCTTGACATAGTTTTTGTTAGTCTTTGCTTTGGATTATTTGCAATGGCGTGGTTTTTGCTGGTCTTTGCTTTGGCATAGTTTTTCTGTGTGTTTTTGCCAAGGCGTCTATGCCATGACGCTGTCTTAATGAGCATTTCCTTGGCATGGACTTTGCGAGTCTTTGTCATTACGTGGTCTTTGAGAGTCTACGCGGTCTTGAACTGCAGTCGCAATCTCGACGTTGCTAATTAAGATGCTGAACTCACATAGTTGAAAAAAAAACCTGGAATGAATAGCCAACTCAGAACTTTTGTTTGGATTGAGCTGTTAAGGAGATAATATCTTGAAACTACACATTGCACCTTTACTTAGAAAAAAATACTTGTACGGACTCTTTATTAAGTAAAATTTCAAGCACCTATGCGATGATGGGAGTATATGAAATTTAAAATCGTAAACGGACTAGAAGATTTTTTGAAAGAAATTGAAAAAGATTAGAAATTATATTTAGTTTTAATAAAGAATTTGTGGCTCAGATAATCATCTTCATCTCCTCTATGGCCGACAGTAAAATACTGACAAAGGAAAATGCAAAGTAAACATTTGGATGGCGACTCTGCAGCTAATTAAGGAATTATGGTCTTGTATGAATATTCATCGCGCTGTTGAGTGAGTGTTGTGAATTTGAATTGGCCTACGTATTGCTAATTGTATACCATTTGAAGCGGGACCTTTCACACAGTGATATTTAAAGCACCGTTTCCCTTAAATTATTGGAACAACGATAGAATGATATTTAATGTTTTCATTTATACCTTTCAACTGTTTGGTAACATGCTATTTCTTCATATTTTTTGCGGGAAAATCATGAAAAAATACGCCATATGCGTCAAGGATGTAAAACGAAAAAAACCCAAGGATGTGAAATGAAGCTTTAAATTAGATTTTAGTGAGGTTACTATTCATGTCACGATGATTAATTTGAAACATGATCACTATTCGTTAGAAGTGATCGCTTGGTGTGCGCGTCTGTTTAAAGCGTATTGAAATCAATAGAATGTATAAAGTATTGGAATAAATAGAATGAATAACGCATTGGAATAAATAGAATGTATAAAGCATTGGAATAAATAGAATGTATAAAGCATTGGAATAAATAGAATGTATAAAGCATTGGAATAAATAGAATGTATAACGCATTGGAATCAATTGAAAGTATAAAGACTGCAATATTTACTGATTATGCGCTTATACTCATCATACTGAATATGCTATATACTGATTTCTGTACACATTCGGTTGAAAATTTCGTGGGAAATTTTCAAGTTTTTCTCTTTCTAATGCATGGTCACCAAATGTTTTCAACACTTTAATCACGACTGCGTTAATTATTACGTCTATTTCAAGTAATATCTATTGTACATCTGGAAACGGTTCACGTTGGCATCCATAATTTTTTTCTGAATTCCAAAATTACAGTAAGGTCTCAAACATTTAAAGCTAAGCTGCTCAAAACTATCTTCTAAATTCGCGGAAATATCTTCAGACTCCAACGAATTTCTCCACAAAAAAAAAAAAAAAAACGATGAAGTTCTTCCATTCACGCAGACACAATTGATACCAATAAGTCAGTGTAATAACCTTGTGCCTTTTACAACTCTTGACGTCTCAATGGTTATATTGCGCGCGGGCGATTTTTTTTAACGCTCTGTATATTGTCTACACCAATATAATTCAGTAATAACAGAGTACAGCTTGACTGTACAGCTTGACTGTAAAGCTTGACTGTGCAGCTTACCTGTGAAGCTTGAGTGTACAGTGCACAGCAATAAGAAGCGTCGTCGGAGCCCGACTGTACAATACACTGTACAGTGCACAGTGCACAGAAAGAAGAAGCTTTGCAGCGTACAATAATCGTGCGCCAGAAGAGCTAATTATGGTCGCCGTACTCGTCTGTTGTGGATGAATAACTCTCAGGTCGGCGCGTAACCGATAATTTAATGCAGAGATTTATTCATAGAAGATTGGGGCCTGAATTGCGGAGGATTAACGTTGATTTGCCAGGATGTGCTACGTTTGTTTATGAATTATACATATGTTTTATTCATATGGAATAATAGAAACGTTCATTCGAACTATATGTAGAGAATTTTTTGACCGAAATGTGTTTGGAGCGCTCCATTGCTTTTAACCTAATTAATTAATTTTCAAAGATTCCTGGTCGAAAATTTTCCCTCGAACTTTCCTCGAACAAAATTTCTCATATTGCCCGCTATCATTAACATCAATCTAACATCGACCTCACTAACAAATCGAAAGATTTCAGAAAAAGGTTATAAATTCTATGAGCATTTCAGTATAAACTATGAGGACACAATTTTAGAATCTTGTAGCTGAGCTATTTTGGAACTACAACTACTTTGGCGTAACTACAACACGATAAAGTTTCATTACTTGAGATGAAATTTTTCGAGAACGTTTTCTTAATTCGTAAAGGTATGATGATCGAGAAATATATTTCCCGGAGTTAGTAGTTTTGCAAATTTCATTTTATTATGATTATTTATATATGATAAAGCAATAGCTGAAACAAATTATTTATCTTTAAGTTGTGCGCCTAAACGAACAAAGCATCTTCAGGATTCAAATATTGACCATGAAAGACAATAATTTGTTCGTACGTGTGATCCTCGAAACATATAAAATCATCCTTATTATTTTAACAAGAAATGCTATTTTTAGAATGAAATCATATGCAATCGTTTAACGCACAAATGTGCTGGAAAATTCCGTATTCAAGACCAATAAGATCGAAGATGTGTTCAACCTCAGCACGACATTCGAGATGAAGTTCTGCAAGCGAATGAGATTACACAGGACGACTGTAGCAGATATGTGCATGGTAGGGCGAAAGTGATACGGCATGAGGGCTGCTGTGTTACATCACAGGATGCGGAGGAGGTTAGAACGCATCACTGCGGTGCCATTACTGCGGTGGCATAACTGCGGTGCCATCACTGCGGTGGCATCACTGCGGTGCCATCACTGCGGTGGCATCACTGCGGTGCCATCACTGCGGTGCCATTACTGCGGTGGCACACTGCGGTGCCATCACTGCGGTGGCATCACTGCGGTGCCATCACTGCGGTGGCATCACTGCGGTGCCATCACTGCGGTGCCATCACTGCGGTGCCATCACTGCGGTGTCATATACTCAAAAAAATGTACGGGTCAGACAGTCCAAATAGTGACACACTTGCTGCATGTGTAGCTCGGATACGTCCTTTTTTCGAGCCAAACTGTGTTAAGGCGACTCACATGAGGGTAAATGTGTATCGATATTTGGACCAAGTTTTTTTTTGGGCGTAGATAGGCATCGAGGGAGGCAGGCGTGTGATTTTAGTGAAGCCACAGAAGCTGTGGCCATTCCGAACCCGAAATTTGCTAGCTAAGATAAAACTTGATGTCACACGATCAATTCCGGTGAGTAGTTATAGTTTATAAATTAGTTAAAGAAATATATAAATATGTTTCCAAACAATTTCACTCATGGTCTAAATTTAAATTTAGATTTCAATTATTGATAGGAAGCTAGCGTACATCGTCCCTTTTCTAGTAGGACAATAATTTTTCGAAGGTAGAATGTCATTCTCCAAAAATAATTTCTGTTTCTTTGTTTCTTTAATCAATACGAACGATATATCTGCAATCTAGCTTTCTAATTAGGACTTTACCAGCAAAGAAATGCCAGGCAACTTCAAAAATTTTTAATTAAAAAGTTTTGAAGAACAGGTTCAAAATTAATTTGCTTTTTATTAAATGTCTGCATGAAAAATATAGAATATTTTCGATGTTTTCTTTCGAACATTTTTTTTAATTTGTGGCTTTAACAATTAAATGATCTTAGTTTGATGCTGTTCTCGTGGAAAATTAGCCGTGAGATGTTAAAAATGTAAAAATAGGAATTCATTTCTGAAAATTTCATTCTATTTAAAAAATCTTTCAAACCGTGCGTTTCATTTGCTGTAGTCCCAATCTTTTACGACCATGCAGTCAATTGAGTGAGGCAATGCGAAAGCTTGTTAGTGGATCGTTCAACAGGCCCTAATGCGAGTAATTACGCACATATAGCAGCTGCGCTTCAGAGCGTCAAGTTCACATATATAGTACACTTTATTCCCGGGCATCCAGAGAAAGGTATATTGACACGAGCTGCTTTTGAATAATGGAAGTCAAGATCTTCATTCTGTGCTTCCATGAATAAAAGAAGCGATGTAACATGTCGTTGTAGGAGGCCCCCCTGCGCTACTTGATTGACTTACACGGAACAATCCGTTGAAAGATTGACCGATTTCTCGCTTCCAATTTATGAGTGAAAATTTGCATATGACTGGTAATTGTGAGCAATCTTTTCTTAGAATTGATTCAATTTAGATCACGCCTAATACGGAAGGCTGCCTTCACTTCAGAAGATTTGTTGAAAAGGACGCAGTGGAAGAGATGTTTTTTGACGTAATTTTTAAATAATTCAACAGCGCACGTTCGAATTCAGAGTTTTTTTCAGCGGCTTCGATGAAGATTAGCGCAATTGTTTATTTGTCATAACGAACTATTGGAGTTTGCTGTGAAAATGAATTTAGAATTTATTGATCAACTTACGAAAGACTTACAAAACGGTTAGGCGTTTTCTGCTTTTAACTTAAAAGGTTAGTAGCCATGTATAATAATTAAGAATTCATATGTCACTGAGGTGAGCGAGAGGATTGACTATTGAGATGATTTTTAATATATTATTTTATACAGACCAAATAAGGCCCTTTGAAGCTGTTTCTTTCTTAGCGGTGTAAAGAAAGCAGTAATGTAAAAGTTAAAAAATGATTTAGAACGCTAAATGCACTAGCATAACGTTCATTTAGATATCGTAGCATGAATTATTATTGTACAACTTTTTAGAAAATTTCTAGTAAAAAGTAGTTACGTTTTGATAATTTATTTATAATTGGCGGCAAAAATTAAACATTCCTAACAGGTTTGTTAAAAAATTTCACAACTCAAGGTGTTCTTCGCATGTTTTATTCATCACATTTCTGGCATAACTTTGCCAACACATTCCAGCATTCCCTTGCAGGCTAAGATTTTATGAGAGTGTTTATTGGCAATTATTGAAGCAAGAAAGATCATAGGATTCATTTATTACTGTGGCTGCCAGTAAAGTAGGGAGCAGAAGTGAAAATTGCTATGCTTTTGAATTATTATTATCAAGTTAGTTATCAGAGTTGAAGTGCGATAAAGAACGTGTGTATTGTGCAGCGAAAAGAATTAATACAATAATGTTGTTATATTTTAAATTAAATCCCTTAGATCGTTTCCGCTTCCAATAAGAAACATAATAAAGTGATTACCAATATATTCGCAAAATGATGAAAATTTCCATGTAGCCACGTATACACGACGATTTAATTAGCAAAATATAAAATTTGGCTTATATTTCTTGAGAAAGGAACGAGTTTATAAATTAATGAAAATCACATCCATCACAGTCAAATGTTAGAAAGGCATCCCGGCATATCAGACGCTCTTTTTATCTTATTGGGCATCGGAAAAGAAAACGAAAGGGAAAGTCTAGGCAGCATTCGGAAGAATACCTGGCATTGTCAGGTTTTTTATCGCATGACAGCGATAGTCTGGCCTTATGAAGTTCACAAAGTAGCGACAAAAATTTTGAGAATGGTTGTTTGAATGTTTGGACTGCAGGAAACAATGAAGGGAAATTGAAAATTTTCTTTACAAAAGAAATTATTTGGTCACGTAGGGATTTTAAAACTATACTCATACTATTTATTAATTGGGTTGAATCTAATTTTGAAAGTAAGAGAGACGTTCGCAATGTATGAATCGAAATATCTGAAATCAGCTTTAAATCCTCATATCTGAAATCAGCCTTTCAAATTTATTTATATTTGTCAATATTCAAGGATAAATTGAATAACAACATTTCACCAATTAGTTGTTAGTTGATCACTGACGTCACTCTGATGATATTCAATGGATATCAGCTACAGACAGACATCCATGTGCAATGTCCATCTCACTCCACCTGGTCTTGATATAGAAGCTGGATCCAACACTGGATATTTGGCGGTGCAGCGGCAAATGTGAAAGTCTGTGGCCTGAGCCTCGTCTTGCATTTTAATGTTTTTCTTTTGTTTGTGTTTGCTAGGGAAGATTTATCCACATGAAAGTTTTCTGTACACGCGCATGCTTGAGCATTTTGGCACTCACTTCATATGGATGAGTTTACCTTCCATAAACACATGTATAATTTACAGAAGTTACTTTCTTCTCAGTCCTTAAAAGTCTACAAGAAGCCATGGGAAAAGAACCATTTGTTAGATTACTGCGCGAATGGGAATCTGTTTCTCACTTTTGAATTCCTGCTAAATTTGATTTTTGGATAAATTTCATATTTATTGTTTATTGGCGCTGCCAGACACAGTTTTATTCTCGAAGTGGCTGAATTTAGTTTACTGTATATTGTTATTCTATCATTCACGAGTTTGTACTCAATTATTCTACATCTGAATATAGTGATTGAAATTTAAAATGCTTTTGCCATGCATGGTAGAGTTAACGGATTCTTCATTTTCTTGATGGAAGATTTGTTGAATATTTTTTGAAGAGTTATCTATTTTTTTTTGCTTCAAACGATGCGAGCTTATGGCATGGAATAATTTTCAAAGATTTAAGTCATATGGCAAAGGGTCACCGCTGAAAGGACCAATGTCATGCGAAAGGTTTATTTGACCTTTATTATTTGCTTTTAGTTGTATTGGTTAAAAACGACTTGCTTGTCAAGCGCTGCGTTCAAGAGGGCGTGTTGTATTGGCTTTGTGAAGCGGTCAACTGACTTGACTCTTGCCTTCTGCGATTGATCTCCTTGCGGTTTGATGGATAACTTTAAGGAAATCTTTAATGATTGTCATATTGATTATGATGTATTATTTCATTTGATTTATACAAGTTGTGTACTTCTTGGGATTCGTCTTAACACCCCAAAAAGTAATATTTTTAAATTATGAGTGAGATTTACATATGTGTCAGAGATGGCCGTTGCAAGTTTAATGTCTCTTTCTATAAAATCCATTCAATTAATTTAAGGAAATCACTGATCATCAAAAATCAAAGCTCCTCCTTGCAGATTTTTTTACCTTGAGTTATAAAAATGATTTTTAGTTCCTCTATGAAGTGGTGAATTAAGAGATAGGAATTTCTCTCAAAAGCTGCGTGCTTCACTACACTAAATTTTTAGGATATAAGAGAACAATTCGGGAACAAAATACAAAAATCAGTCAAAGTTTTTCTCACAATATTTTCAAGTGGTGGTGGCAGTGACACTTTGTGTAGGGAAAAGCGAGTCATAGGCTCTGCATTAAAATAAGGGAAAAATAAAAAAATGTCTCAGGCAAAAGATGTCTCTGCAAATAATTTGGTTGACTGAGTTTTTAAATATTGGTTGTTATTTTAATAATATTTCCGGCACTAAATTGACGTAAGAAAAATCGTAGCGGTAAAATAAGATAAAATCTGTATGGCGCTCTTCATCTCTGTCATCGACGACAAAAGAAACATGTTGCGGCAACCCAGACTTGCTGTCAAGTATGATGAAGTGGACTAGCTCTCTTGAATATATTATAATATTTCCAACACTAAACAAAATTATATTTATATGTAAATGCGCTTTAGAGCCTCCGTATCAAAATGAGATATTATTCTTAATAAAAATCATGCTTATGTAAGAGAATGCCTTTTGTTAGACATTATCTAGGAAGCCTTTTCTCAACAATTCAATTAAAGCGAAAACGCGTTTTAATAATTTTAATGTTTCGAATCATGAAATCATACACTCTGCCAAATGATTGCAGATAGAAATCGTTAAAGTACCTCTCAATTGTCTATATACATAAAATGGTGATGACATCTCAAGACATTGTGCTCTATACAAAGTAAACAACCCAGCCTGTTTAAACAATCGCAAGCGTAAACTATTTGATGCCACGCAGTAAGTCATGTGAAATAGCCATGTATGTTTGGTTTTATTTATTTTAAATTTTCACCTGAGAAATTATCAACATCATACTTCAATGGACGAAAGAAGCCCTGCCAATTAAATTCGATAATTTAACTGATATATTTACATATTTTATATGTAGAACATGCGGAGAAAACGAACCACTCTTAGTATCATAGATGCCGAAGGTAATCGTAAGTATTTATAAATGAGCAAAGAAATTCGGATTAGTAAGTAGTTGAATTTTGAATAACTTTAAATTAAGCATTGCCTTTGCTGTGATGACAGTGGCTAATCTATAATGAAATCAATGTTAAGGTTAATATATTGGTTGAACTGATCAACCGGTTTGGTATTTGGACGGTAGTTTCCAACATTCATCGTTATTAGAAAATGCATTTAAATTACCAACACCGTGTTTTACTGACTCCTTGACATGCAGAATTCATAGCAATGTGTGTAAAATAAAGAATGGAATGGAATTACAGAGGAACAGCTGTTCCAATAAATAAATCGAATTACTTTATGCTGCGAGTTGTCATCTCAAAAATTGCATCTATTTTTTTTAAACAGGGTCATAACGAAGTTTTTCTGATCATAAACTAGTTAATAGATTTTTACGAGGCCCAGTAAAGAGAACAATTGCAATATTGCATGTGTGAGATGGATCATTTTCAATGATGCGTTGCAGTCTCCAGACTCATTGCCAGATGCTTGACGTCGCAAATTGTAGCTTCAGAACCACAAATGACAGACATTAACCTTTGTTACGAGTCCAAATGTTTACCTGCCAAACACTCCGGTCTGCTCTGGTTAAATTGAATTCTTGTTCCCGAAATGATTTGCTAGCAGACATGAACGACTGATATTGGTCTGGCGCTGCCATATTGGACCTTAACAGGTCGATTGATGTCCTATCATTCAATGACTTGCAAGCTATATCTGTGCATGTTGTAAACCTACGTTTTCTGTAACTTGATTTGAATGGATCATAATAGCTAATTTTACTTCGAGAAAACTATTTATCGGAGCATTCGTGCATAAACCTATTCATGTATTTTATCGGAGACTGGACTCGAAAAATTTCCTTATTAAATTCCCATCTTCTTGATCATAAGTAATTGTTGAAATATGAAATTTTCTACATCGATAAGGCAATCTTTATAGTTCAGACCAAATGACCAGTTAATGTAAGTAAACATCTAAATAAAGAGCAGAAACCAAAGACAGGGACTCTTCAACAAGCTTCTGTTTTGGCTCAATGTAATTAAAGATAATGACAATAAAGATTAGAGATAATGTTTGTAGCGGTGATCGCGCAATTCGCAGTGATCCGAGACAGTTTATGCCTCAAGCATTTGCTGTGGCTTATGGCTTAAACCTTGGATTCCTGTCACCAAGGTTGACATTCCATTCCGACAAAAAATATAACACTGGGAGCATTTAGATTCAACCATTTGAAGTTGATTTTCAAATAAGTCTCTCAATGAAAAATTTAACGGGAAATGTCATCAAGACTTCAAAATAAGCGAAACCATCCAGAATTTGTTTTTAGCTTTATGGAAATTTGATTATTCATTTTTCATTTATCTCTTGCTGCGTTTATTGCAGTTAAATCATGGTGAATGATTGTATTTAAATAATGAAAAAGCCGCTAGTATCACACATCAAGTGCAACTATACTCTTCTGCTAAATGATGTGATGTATTATGTTGATTAATTTTACGGTCTGCTACTAAGTTTTCATGTTATTTAGCCATAACAAGTACTTGTATTTGGCAAGGCCAAGACTTCTCTGTCGTGGAGCACTTTTGGCTGGAGAACGCCTCAGGCAGGCACATGCGTATATATACTTGACGAAGACCTGCTATCGCTAAAACTGCGATCACCGATTTAGGAAATTGTCGATTGAATAAGAACTATCTTCTCATTTAATAGCAACGGCAGCTGTCTAGACACCGTTAAAATGTCTGATTAAGACAAGGTATTTTTTACTTGGAAACTATACTTAAGTTTAATAGATCAATCTAGAATTTTATAACGATTTTGTTATCCGAGCAGATTTCGAAATTATCCACCTGTAATTAATGGAGGGAAATTTTTCATTCCAATTAATTTTATAAGCAAAAGTTACTCTAGATTATAGTTGCATTTCATAACATGTTGAATTGTTAATCAGAGCTGCCTTTTAATTAAAGTCTTGCCAGTTCACTATTTCCTTTGATTCCAATTTTGAATATAATTTTTACCGTAACTAGAAAGTTCAATATTCTAAACCTTTAGCCCCACTACTGGTATAATTTTACGTAACTCTCGCAAACCTCAGAGTAAATATTATCTCATGAAATTTGTTCAGGAATTTTTGAAGACTTGCCATAATGAACGTGTGTGCGTGCCTATAGTCCAGGCTCATACTTAATCGCGTATACTTAAGAGTCTTAATTGAGCCTTGCGATGAAAAAGATTCTGTAATAGCCACCAGAGGATATAAATACATCAACTTTAGCTACGTCATGCACGATCGTAATCTTGATGGAAACATGAAATTATTTGGCTTGGCTGCAAACTTCGGCTTTGAAAGGCTTGTTCTATTAATTATTTTTTTAAAGAGGCATTAAATTATTGATTATTTTGGTTCACTCGAATCGAAACAGAAAATTTGCATCGGTCAATTGACTTAAGTATTGTTGGAAGTTGCGAATCATAACAAGATTGTTTTTTTGTCGTTTAGTGATTTTTGGGATAACAATTATTTGGGAAGAACAAACAGCAAAGAAGAGCTGTTAACAATTACACAGATTTAGCATTTATATGCCAGGTGGCCCGACATGGTAGACTTTCACTTTCATAGGAATGCTTGTCGCGTAGGCCGGAGATTTCTAATTTTTAAACCGCTGAACATGACAGCATTTTATATTTTTTGTTAGCTGCTTGCGGTAAAAGTTTCGTGATTTATGCCACCAAACTGCTGAGGGAGAGTGAAACAAGGCTTATTTTTGTGTATAAATTTCTTCATTTTATTATTAAAAATATAAGTTTTATTTCTAATCATTTTGATATAGTTCATGGACATGCCGTGTTTTCAAGCTTCATAGAATCAATGGCTCTTCAGAATATCATCGACAATTTTGTGTAGTTAAATTCATTTTTATTCACTGCACAATTAATACACAGTTCAATTCACTGTATTAATTGCATGATGTTGACTGTATCTGATATCCAGCTCCTAACCACTTAAACTAAAAAAGTTACGAATTAATGTTGAAGGCAAGTATATGTTTAGATATTTTTGCTAATTTCACATATAAAGTCTGAAGTGTAAGAAAGTTTTCAGACTTCAGGCGTCTTCTTGTTTCTCCGGCGTCTCACGCTGCCAGTTTCTGTTCACTATTTAGTACCCAGATATTAGTACGTGTTAACAACCCTCCAGAACCTCGACTTAAACAATTTATTTTCTGAGGAACAAAAATTTCAATAGGAATGTGCCAAGTTACTTAGAACGTTTGGAAGTTCTGTTTTATTTTCCGGCTTGTAAGTGAGGGTTGAGTGCTGAAGAGCGCGAAAATATTTTACCAGAGGTTTTTTCGCTAACTTTAAAATACCCGGAAATTTTGAAAGAATTTTAATTATAATAAGCTGCATCATATTCACACAAACGTGTCACAGATGCTGAAGAAGTCGTCGTTTGTAAACAGCTCAACTCTCCTAACAGCTATTCGCTCACAAAATCCCGTGGACATTTCAAAAATGACGACACTTATTTTCAAAATATCGTGACCCTTAGCCACTGAAATTCTCGTTAATCATTTAATAAAGACTAAGCACTGTTAACAACTTGTACGATTACAGAGACGTTCTTCCCTTTGATATTCAAACACGTTTATTTCTCAGTCCTAACCTTCTCGGGCCCAAATTTATTATCGAGTACGACGTATGTATTTACGAAAATCGCTTTGAAAGTTATTGAAAGAATTGTCTAGTTGACTGAAAGAGTGGTAACAGAATATAGTTGAGTTCTGTTATTTCTAGCTTGATAAAATATAAAATAATTGCAAGTTTCTTGGATGGTTACAATGCAGATAATTATAATGCCCCTGGACACTGATTTGTCTGCTCGTAAGCTGTATTTTGTATTCATGTAGAACTTTTACAAACGCCAGTTAATTGATGATATTAGTTGAGTCATCCTAGCCTATTTTCATTCTTCAATACCCTTTTTGCTTTCCGTTTGCCTAATAGAATTTTATTTTGAGATTTTCTTACCAGATATTCATGAAAAATTTCTATGTTGATAAAGAAAGAAGAAAGAATAACTCATCTTTCTGTTTATTGCGTTTCATTACTAATAGTTCTCGAGTTAGCTTATACATATAATACTATCTATGATACGACATTAATTTTCACTTTCTTTTGTCTATTCCGATTAATTTCTAATATTAATCGCCTTTCAATATAAAATTTAATAGTACAGGGTGGCGCGCGGTAATTTGCTGATTTGGGAATGAAATAAAAAAATTATGATCACCAGAAAAATTTATTTGATATTTGTATTATACTGAACGGTAATGGAATTTATAAATTACATGGTTTTAAATAGTGTACCTGGCAAATGTCGACCATCGCATTCCACACACTGCTGCATACGTTTTCTGAAGTTTTCATGAACTCTAACAAGCATGCCCACTGGTATTCTGCCAATTTCAGCTTCAATATTGTTCCTTAGGTCTTCCAAGGTGTTGGGGCGGTTGATATACACCTTAGACTTCAGGTAACCCCAAAGAGAAAAATCGCATGGGGCTAAATCTGGTGAGCGTGCTGATCAAGTCACATCACCCCTCAAAGAGATAAGCCGTCCAGGAAACATTTGCCTCAAACAATTCATGATAACCCTTGCTGTGTGTGCAGTGGCATCATCCTGTTGGAAACATGTATCCTCTAATTCCATTGCCTCATGAGCTGGCTGAAAATAATCCTGCATCATAGACAAATAGACAAATGGACATAGACAAATGCCAAGAGCAAATGATTGCTTCCGAGCAGAGCGTTTCGGAGATTGCAGTACTGCTGCTCTAACTCTCTCGATGTTTCGTGGTGTTGTAAACCTTCTCTCAGGTCCCTTTCGTAGACATGACACATTCCCTGCTGTTCTAAATGCATTCACCCAATTTAGAATTGATTGCCGTCCAGGAACACGTCCGCGTGAAGGAACAGCGAATCGTGAACGAAAAGCACGCTGCACTGCAATGATCGAGTGGGCATTTGAAAAATACGCTTCTACACAAAATGACCTCTCCTCACGTGTCCACTGCATGATGGCAACTGAGAGCCAGACGAATACAAATTTCCCGCCATCCACTGTAAGCCACGACCACTCTCCTCTGTCTTCGACCGTCAGTGCCGCCACAGCATGCAGTGCAAATAAGCAAATTACCGCGCTCCACCCTGTATATTTGAGAAGATATTTTTAACACGTGCTTTCGCTTATGGTAAGTCATATCTTTAAGGTTTCGTGTTTAATTAAAACATCTAATAGTGTCTCAGATCCCACATTTAAAACTCTTCTTTGGTTTATTACTCATCATATCTGATAGTTCACGCACAAGTCGTTCTAGTTGGTTAAGGGCATTTGAAGCCTTCGCTGTGACCCAGAGGTCGTGTATAGCTCACCCAACACTCATTAGAGTGTCAATTCCTGCAATGTTTTGCAGGAGTATTCCTTGAGATTTCTTCAGCTTATCCAGTGGGAAGAGACTCCTCTTCAATGACTGCTTCGCTCCTTGTATGGCACTCAATGAAGCTATACGGATGGCAGGCTGCATCTGCGTCGCTGGAACCTTATGGATAATTTTGTTTTTCGTATATATTCACATTAAAGCAAAGGGTCTGAACTGTTAGCCCGATCCAATGTGTGTGGGATAATATTATTTTATTTTGAGTCTATTGACTGAGAGAGACATTTTCGCGAATGGACACTACATGATAGCGCAGTGTCTCTCCAGTATCAAATTGAATGTTTTTTTTTCTCTCAATAGAATCTGTCTGTATGGATGCCAAAAAACGTTTTTTCTGCAGGTTTGATTAAAATTTACATGGCCAAATCCGAATTAATACAATGGCTGCGTAACACCAAACCGTCGTGGGAAGATTTTTTATATTGTTCATTATTTGACACCACAAGAATATTTAGCATCAAAGAAGAAGAGTCGCTGTGATTCATGCAATTGTTTGCAACAAGACGTTGAAAAAGAAGTGTGTATACGTGTCTCTTCAGGAAAGGTTGAAGCGTTGGTAAATTTGCCTCCTACTTGAGTAAACACAAATGGCCTGGGGTGTTAATTGCATGTCCTTATCAGCCACTACGAGTGTTTGCTTAATTTTGAACGACCTCATGTGAAGAAGAGGTAATTTTTAATCTAATAGGAAGAAAAAAATAATGACACATTTCAAAAATACAAAATTCAATAAAGATTTTGGATTTCAACTGCAGAAAAAAAAGCGTTTTTATCTGTTAACGACAGGAAAAATAGCATCATTTCATTTCGTTGACACTTGAAGGTAAGACAAAATTTGCGTAACATTTGACATGTTTTTGGCTGCACGTCTGGCCACGCAGGTGCGGCGCGAGCAAGTGAAAGGCGATGAGAGTGAGAGCTGACCAACCGCGGTGACAGGACAACAGGACAACAGGGTAACAGGCAGGGATAACAGACAGGGATAACAGGCAGGGATAACAGGCAGGGATAACAGGCAGGGATAACAGGCAGT
Source organism: Hyalella azteca (assembly GCF_000764305.2). Classification (NCBI taxonomy): domain Eukaryota; kingdom Metazoa; phylum Arthropoda; class Malacostraca; order Amphipoda; family Hyalellidae; genus Hyalella; species Hyalella azteca. The sequence continues at coordinate 85,977 of NW_025933030.1, forward strand.
GATAACAGGCAGGGATAACAGGCAAGGATAACAGGCAGGGATAACAGAGGGATAACAGGCAGGGATAACAGGCAGGGATAACAGGCAGGGATAACAGGCAGGGATAACAGGCGGGGATAACAGGCAGGGATAACAGGCAGGGATAACAGGCAGGGATAACAGGCAGGGATAACAGGCAACGATAACAGGTAGGGATAACAGGCAGGGATAACAGGCAGGGATAACAGGCAGGGATGAAAAGCAGGGATAACAGGCAGGGATAACAGGCAGGGATAACAGGCAGGGATAACAGACAGGGATAACAGGCAGCGATAACAGGCAGGGATAACAGGCAACGATAAGAGGTAGGGATAACAGGCAGGGATAACAGGCTGGGATAACAGGCAGGGATAACAGGCAACGATAACAGGTAGGGATAACAGGCAGGGATAACAGGCTGGAATAACAGGCAGGGATAACAGGCAGGGATAACAGGCAGGGATAACAGGCAGTGATAACAGGCAGAGATAACAGGCAGGGATAACAGGCAGGGATAAAGGCAGTGCTAACAGGCAGGGATAACAGGCAGCGATAACAGGCAGGGATAACAGGCAAGGATAACAGGCGAGATAACAGGCGGAACAACAGACGAGGACTCGTCTGCTCGGGCAAGAACAACTTACAAAACTTTCCAGAGACGATAAGTTTGTAAAAGTTCTCGGTACACAATAAATGTTATTATCTGCACATTTCTATGGATTATTTCCTCCATGCTTCATAGTATAAATGCACACGTTGACAAATTCATGCGAACACGAATTCGTTATATGAGTTTGTTAACTAATGTAATTAACTAATCATGGCGCAAATTTCATGCATAAAAACATTCACTAATAACTTTTCTGTGACGCGCCTCACTGCGATGAGCAGCTACCAGGTATGAGACGAAAGAAACTTTCCTTCCCACAGAAGGAAAGTCGGATCAGAGGTGAAGGTTTAGCCTAACGTACAGATAGGCTTCTGAATGACGTCATCCACTCGGTGAATGTTTCTTCGGTTTGTATGGAAGATTCTTCTTGTAATGCAATTATTTTCTGTTGGATTGCTGTCATCGGCGCGAATTAAAAAATATGCGTTTAAAAAGTAATTTTCAGAGACCACACTTCTAAAGAGGCCGGTGTCTCCGATGTTACACAGTTATAATGGATTTCTTATTTTATTTTTAAATATTTACATTATTTATCTACATTATTTTTTGAATATAAAAAAATTTAAATCTTTTATTTCTTTATTCTGTCAATTGATTTATGCACTGTCTCCGACTTTACGCAAGTGTGCAAAATTTAATTCGGATCGATTGGACAGGATAGAAGTGTGTTAAATATCGACTATAAGCTTTGCAGCAGACAGACAACAAGAAATGAAGTAAAACAGAAGTGTGCCAAAGGCAATTTCTTCAGCTCTCTAAAAATTTGTTATAGTTTAATTTGATAATATCTTGCAGATTTATTTAACACAGTACCTATGTAATTTAAGTCAACTTAATTGGAATGGTTTGCCACTTCGCAGACTAATAAATGTTGCACAGCTACCAAACTGCTATCTTTTCAGAAACCAATTTCAACAACTACCAAGTATTTAAGCAGGAAAATAAAATAGAAATATTTCATATATATGTTAAAGTTATCGATTTTGAAGCCCCCAAACGTATCCACAATGCTTATTGTGTTATAAATATATATTGGACATCTAAACAATATTTTTATCTTCCAAATGTATCTAAATAAAAATAGCTTCTAAACAATATTTTTCATAATAGAAGAATAGGAAGATGTTTCGAGACAACAGGGAATGGTCTATTATAAATTGGTATGTGATTGTAAATTTGGTACGTTACATTTATTTTAATATTAAAAATATTTATTTGCTTAGAGTTTCAAACTGCAAGCCAAACGGTAGTTCCATGCTAAATGTTTATTGGAACGGAGCTGCCTTCAAATAATGTTAGTTATTCAATAAATTTATAATAGCCATAAAATATTTTAATATAAATGATAACTAATAATAATATATTTTAATGATATTATAATATGATATATTTATAGTATATTTTATTTATATTGGAATTAAATAAAATGCTTTCTGCCGGCTGCTCGATATGGAAAAGGCCCTACAGTAGCGAAATCACGACAAAAGTTAATTTATTCTTTTAACAATACCGCTATAAAAGTTCTTTCCGTGTACAATTTCACCTACCAAGTTCAAGTTTAACGACCGCTGCTGTTTTCCCGCAAATTTGAGCACCGAGTTCAAGTTAAAGCTTTGACACACAAGAGCAGTTCACACGCAGTTCAAGTGCGCGGCTTCTAAACAAAACCTGACCTCGGCCATCTCTTCGACTAAGCACTTACACCTTTACTCGCCTTAAATCACAGGTTCACTAAGAATTTAAAAGAAAAAAAAAAACGAATAAAGTAACTATCAGCAGACTCTGGTTGTACATGTATTCTCTAACATTACTTGGACTGTTGATTGAGCTGGTCCCCTAAATGTTTTAGTGGAGACATGGTGAATTTATTTGGCGATTTCTTTGCTTCAAATTTTCTATTCAACCGAACTGTGACAGGCAACAAGATCGACTGTGTTTGGCTGCTGGAAATGATTGTCATAGTATTTCGAAAGAATCAAATATCATCTGAATATTTGTTTTGAAGAAGTATCTTGATGAACGTGGGTTAGAAAAGTTTATTCGGTTCTTAAAGTTTAATGTTCATAATAGAATGAGTGATTTTTAATTGTAAATTTGCATATCGTTAAATTTCTTCTTCATTAAATTGCATATTTGTTTAAAATAATGCAACACGTGAACGTCTTCTGTGCTACGCAGGAAAAGGCAACCTCGACGATATGGTTCGGTGCACCTGATCAGACAGCGTGCACCTGATCAGACAGCGTGCTCCCGATCAGACAGCGTGCACCTGATCAGACAGCGTGCACCTGATCAGACAGCGTGCACCTGATGAGACAGCGTGCACCTGATCAGACAGCGGGCACCTGAATGACAAGGCCGAAGTTATGTCGTCTTATCATCAGATGACGAGCTTTCATCGTCTTATGACTTGTCGAAGGCCGTGTCAAAAATTTTACAGCTGACAATGTCAGCTGTAAATTAAACTATTCTGCTCTTAATACGCATCAATAAGGAACTGAAGGTTTGATTTTACGATTTTAAATTTTTTTCAGTTTTGTTGTAATGCAAACTTAATGAACGCACAAGAAGTACCTACGTAGTTCATATAGCCCGATTTTAAACCCAATTGTTTATTTCACCAATAGTGCTACCCAACGAATTATTATTTTACTACATACTAAAAATTATTCATGAAAAATACTTTGATGAGTATTTATAAACTTTTTGATAATAATAATGTCGTTTTTAACCATTTTCGTTATTATAATTTTTAGAAACTTATGTATGCACCATCAAGAAAATTTAGATTACGACTTTCAACATTTGGGCGCTCAGATTTGCATAGAATGAAGCTAGTCCAACTCTTGTCCAGGATTCTACTTACTATTCGAGTCTTCTTGACTCACTTTCAACAAACTTTTTAACCATATTTAGGTCTCGATGTATAATCGAAAGATTAAAGTTAATTATGGGACGTAAGTGAATCTATAAATCAATTGGCTTTATTCACGTTCTAGTAAAAGGAACATGAATCTAAAAGTCAATTGGGTACATTCACCATCTTCGAACATATCGATGCACTTATTTCCCTGAGTATACAGTACAAATCGTTCACGTGCTCGAGTCTGTGTGGTATCGAGGACAATTATTTTTGACTTCATTAGCATACATGTTAATGAATGTAACCGCATACTCTGCTGCGCTTAGGCCGACATCTACATGCATTTTATTCTCCTCTTCCAGTAAAAGAATCCACTTGAGTGAATTTCAGAATGCACAGTAACTTACTTTTTTGGCGTGTAGTTATTTAGTTTCCATTGAATTTATAGTTAAGCATAAAGTCTGATAATTTAAAAACATTTTTGAGATGTATATTTTTGGTTTTATTATTTTTAACGCTCTGAAGATTTCGGTTACTTGGGAAATGCAATAACAGACGACAGACACCAGTTATCGGAGTTTCAAATAAGGGTTTAATTCTATCAATGATAACAGGATTATTAGGAATATCTGTTATCTTTTTGATTGTATTGCATCTCGTAGACCACGAGTGCGTACCACCTCTTGCATTCATATCATGCGAGTTGCAAATATAAGCAGGGAGTCTGAAAGTCGGAAATGCGTTGATCCATTTCCGGATGATGGTCAAATCTCGGCCTTAGTCGGAACATCCGCGTTTCTTCTTTAGATGAGGATGCTGTGAAAAGCTCGGATGCTGAGGATCGATTTGCCACCAAGGTTGTTACTGTTCTGGTTCCGGGTTTAGACTTCATTGCACTCTCAATTATCCATCAGGGCTGCCACACGAGCGTGTCAAGATTAATGAAAAAAATGTGCAATTTCAAGCTCGTGGGAAAATGATTCGAATTCCTCAACCAGCGCAGTAGTTTGAAGATCACAATGTTTTAATAGTTTAACTTGTTGAATGCGGCTTGTTATTGCATTATTGTTAATCGCTGCGAAACTGTGAGCAATAACCGGTAAAAAAATTTCTTCTCTACGCCTTCAAGGTGGCGGAAACCAATAGCTAACATTGCAATAATGACATGCTTTAAAGCTTTTATCACAACACATAATTTGGTGCAGACACGCTAACTTCCTGATAACATTTCTTATCCTATAATTCTCGATTAGATTTACTTATGATCTCGTGTGTTGTACCTACACGTATCTGATTATTTTCATTCATTTTCTTTCATGTTATTGCAATATGAATGATCTCGAAAACTGTATCAAAATGACGAGTTTAAATATCTATACAGTCATAGAATGTGTTCGATTGAGCGAAAATAGTTCTCAACTCAGTAAAGAGATTTAGAACTTCCATCCCGGAATAATAAATAAGTTTTAGAATAGTGATAATTAATAGTCAAAGAATAGAATGATCAATTCTTGGATATTATTTAAATGAACCACGCCCAAATGAACCACGTTTTACACTCGATATTAGTTCCTCCTAAAATTTAATTTTATTCATCGATGCAAAGGGTTGAAATTGTGATTGTGAGCAACATATATACATAATATTACTATGAAAAACAGGACAAGGGATAAAATTTATCGAAATGACGCACTATAAAATTTGCCGTAAGATCAAATATTATCTAGTAAATGTCGAAGATCAATCGTCTATTCAAGGACTGGAACAAAAAACATTGCGGTGCTTCGAATGTCGGTGGGTTTTTAATTAACATTTCCTGACCGAAATATAATGGAACATGGAAAGAAGCCAGCGTTAATTACACGGTTGAGTTATTGAAACGAAGCAGAATAGAATTGAAAGGCTAATAAAGACAGCGAACTTAATGAGTCTATAGAAGTACTATATAACCTTTTAAATAGAAGAACACTTTGAGAGTTTGTTAGTGGCTCTTAAAAAGTCTCAATGTTTTTATTAAATTCCCATTTACCTGTCAAAATTTCCATCGCTGTAGATTGTGTCCAGTAATTTTCCATAGTTTATCTGCATAAAGTTTCAAAATAAGATCTTATAATATTTGTACAAGCAAATATTTTAGAATAAACGCTAATTAACTTGTTTACTATATGGGGGTTTCTTAACGATAAATCTGTTCGGAAAATTTTGCTTTCAAATTTTACATTTTCGTTTAACTTGCATTTTAAGGTTTGAAACTTGTTCCAGGTTTGAAAGTTGTTCTGAATTATTATTGTTCTTTATTATTAGGTTATTTGAAATAAAATACCCATGTTCAAAGACCGTCAATTTGTGTGTATTTAATTTCAATGTAAGTTACCTATTATATTTTCATGACATAATAGTTTTATAATATTTTATATATTTATAATTAACTCTATTCATTGATCATGAAAAGAAGTTCATAACTATCCAAAGAAATATAAATTTGAAATAAATATTAAGTTCACTTCAGAAAAATTGTGTAATTCTGTAGTTTCCGAGCCCGTTAAATGTTGCAGCCTGAAAACCAAAATTACCAGTTAGTATTAATCGCTCGTTGTATGTGAACGTTGTATGTGAACGGAATAAGTAACTGTATAACTTCGCATTTAGTTGATGAAAATAACTTCACTTGTCCTGTTCATTCTTTTAGATTCTGACGACATTACAACCTATGAGGGGAGATTTCTTTATGTTTAATTACAGTGGAAAATGCGAAAACTTGTTCCTTGAGTTAACTTAAGGTGTATTTAAAACATTTTTGTTCTCTCTTAATAATGAAAGAACCTTGACTAGGCAGAGTTAGCCGGGTTTTGAATTTTAATTTAAATTTTAGGGGGATAATAGTTTAAAAATTGAGAATATTATCGAAAAAAACTTTAAAGTTCAATTTCACATTGCTTTAAATTTCAGCTGTCGTCAGCTTCTGAAAGATTTGTAGGATTCTGAGTATATATATAATTTGGCAATTAAAATATGAAAATTCATTAACTAGACATTACTTTTAAAAATTGGTCACAGTGATAACTACTCTAACATTTTCAGCGTTGAAATTGTCACGTAGACTTTTTCTTGCTAGTTACCGAGAATTGAGTCAAAGACCGACCTGTCAAGCTATTGAAATATTTTCAGTTTTATTTGGCCTTGACAAGCCTTCGTTTGTTCTCGAGTTTAAAATTGAAAAGGTAAAAGCTCATTCTCAGGTAACGCTTCTCTGGAGTTACAACAGAAACAGGACCTAGAGCTTCACCAACAAGGCTGCAGCTGCAGTTGTCTCCAGCTACAGTTGCAGCTGCCTCCAGCTGTAGCTGCAACCATCTTGTTTCTCACGGGCATCCCTAGGCCAAGGTCGGCAGATGCTCGTGGCTTCGCTTCAGTTGCTGCACCTGATGAGTGGTGCACCTGATGAGTGGTGCACCTGATGAGTGGTGCACCTGATGAGTGGTGCACCTGATGAGTTGTGCACCTGATGAGTGGTGCACCTGATGAGTGATGCGCCTGATGAGTGGTGCACCTGATGAGTGGTGCACCTGATGAGTGGTGCACCTGATGAGTGGTGCACCTGATGAGTGGTGCACCTGATGAGTGGTGTACTCACCTCATCTTTATCAAGTGATTAGTTCGATGTATCTTGTTCTCCACTTGCCCTCAATTTGTGATGCATTTGTCCTCCATTCGTTCTCAGTTCGTTCAGTATTTGTCTTCCATCGCTGTGGAATTGTCTTACATATGTTTTACATTCGTCCAATAATTATTCCTAATTAGTTTTGTAATTTTCCTCGATTTGTGCTACATTCGTTCTAGATTTGTTCTCAAATTATGATGCATATGTTTTTAATTTGTTTTAAATTCGTTTTGTATTTCCCATCTATATATGCCACATTTGTGTCCCATTTGTTCTCAAATGTTGCTTCATTTGCGCACGATTTTTCTAGCCCGAAGCTCAAAACGAGACATAAAACATAATATTTTCGACTGCCTATATATAGACAGTAGTTTTCGTTTATTTAACTTTTACAATTTCATCGCAGGCATAATAGTTTCATTTGCGAGTTGTACAACGTCCATTAATTCAATTTCTAAATCTGGAGTTGAGTTGAACAAACGAATATTAAATACCGATTTATTTTCATCCATTGAATTTGTGCAATATATGTTATGTTTAACTTACCACATGAAATAAATATGATCGCTACTCACTGAAAATCATGAGAGCAGATGCTTCATTAAAGTAAACTTGCTTCACATGGTAATTGGACAAGCTCGTTAACAATCTAATACTGTATTATTATTTATAATTATTATTAGTAACAATATGATTATTATTATTATTATTAATATTATTATTATCATTGTCATTATTATTAAATACCGACTTTAACGGAACGTCAATGGCGAAGACGAGGAGTCAAGTAGAGTCGTAAGCATTATCGTGCGTACGTAACTTCCCTGACACGAATTTATTTCTTATTCGTGCGAGTAGTTCGTGCGCATCCTGCATGTAGTTGCGTGTTAAGTGCTATACTTAAGAGCTGTTCCGAGAGCGCGGTGGCGTAGCATCGATATCTCTAATCGGACAGCACGTGTGTTGAAGACATTTAACTCTATTTATTTAGAATGTTGACATTTGATATGTTTACATTAGGGATTCATATGTTGAAGACTATCATTAAAGTTCGAATATTAGAGTTTAGGTGATTTAAAATTGAGCGTTGGTAATTATTAAACGATATATTTTCAAATGTTATAAAATAGAAGAATAATTTTACTCACTTTTTACTTAATTTCCTTAATTTTTATTTAAAATATCAATGGCTTCCATTTATATCAAATTCTCAGATTTGGAATATTGTGGTAAATAAATACTCAGGTGCTACTATTTAATCAGATGAATAATTATTTTACAGCAACTCTTCAGTTTTCATCAGAAATTTCCTGCATATTGGAATGACATAAAGAAGAATTTCAATGAGATTCCCATGAGAAGAAGAAATGCGTGCGTTTGAACCCAAAACTAATTCGCATGCAGATGGAGACGGAAACGGGCACTTCACTAGCCGTCTAAGCCACGGAAAGCCATCGCCAGAGGAAGACAAGCTTTAAATTCACTTAGATCTTCATTTCCAAGTGCAGAGCTTCAGCCAGAAGGAAATCGCGACAGTCAAGGGCCAGCGTGAGGCCAAAAGAACTCTTCAAAACGTTGGGTCGTAACTGGGAATATATGCCTCGAGTTATCGTTGTAACGCTCCACTTCAGCACGATCTTCAGAAGAAGATCTTCATACTAGAAGACGGGCATCTTCTAGTGTGTGATCTTCTTTTATGGGATGCTATCCTCTGTAGCACTTCTCTTTACAATGGTTTGGCCTTCAATAAAAATTGACTATTCCTGAGATGTTCTTACGAGTGTTTTCTCTTGTGGTCTCTGCCTCAATTCATGATCTCGTTTTTCCTATAATTTTACTATCAGTATGTCATTATCTCTGCAATATATCTCTTATCATCATCTCCTCAGTAAATTCGCATATAGTTCACAATTTTAATACCTAGTACTAAAATCATTTTATTACAAAGAAAATAGTCTTTCTTGCTCCCGACGCGGATATAAGAGCAATCGCCTAACGTATAGTGCTGACTTACATGATATTAATTTATGAAGGCGTCTGGCAGCTATTATTTAGCTCTGAGGTCGAATAAATTGCCTAATAAATTAGGCTATGAAGTCGAATCTCGAATATTGGACTGGGAATTTGAATCTGGATTATATAGCCTTGAGGTTAATTCTACATTATTTGGCTGTGAGACTGAATCTCTATTGTTTGATAATGAGGTTAAATGTTGATTATTAAGCTATGAGTTGGAATGAATATTGTTTGGCTGTGAGATTGAACTGCGACTGTCCGACTCTAAGACTTAACCTAATGAAGATGAGAGCGACTATACAGCGCCTCAACAGCAACACTGCGCACCGTCCTGTTGCATGAGGCAGACAGCGACTGTACTCGAGGTCACGGCCGCGACTGTACAGCACCGCGACTGTACAGCACCTTAAAAAAAAGTCATGAGGCAGAACACGACTGTGCTCGAGGGCAAGGACTGTACAGCAACTTCACAGTCACACTGTACCGTGCATTGTCATGAGGCAGAACACGACTGTACTCGAGGTCAAGGACTGTACAGCACCGGAACAGTCACACAGTCATGCTTCTATCATCATTATAAAGCATGTCTCAGACCGCGACTGTACTCGAGGTCAAGGACTGTACTCGCGTGAGAGCCTCCAGGCTCCAGTCAATTCCCGATTCGTGGGAATACGCGAGCGCTGCCAGCCGCAGCTGAGCTGCACTGAAAAATTTCCACATAATTGAAAAATCGGGAATATATTTCACAAAGCAATTTTCTATTGCTAAAGAGTGGATAATATTAAATCATGTGTGTATTAGATATTAAATTAATGTTTTATTGTACAGAAGGATTCGTGTAAGCGCTTAGTACAAGTCTCAAGATTTTTTCACTGTGGCAAAGTAATTAATATTAACGAGCTTTGGGAATGGGGAGTTCCAGGAATCGATCTTCTTGACTGGAATTGTAATCTCACGATTTCCATCACGTTTAGTTAGAGGCTTCAGAAATCCTGCTATTTTGCTTCTGATTTTGTTAGCCGATATTTTTTTTTATTGATTTTTTATTTTGATCTACAGTTTTTTATCTTTTTTTCGCGAGAAAAGAATTTCTGATGACACGTCGAGCCAAATTCAAGTCATATGTTATTATTTATCAATCAAATTAGAAAATGATGGGTCACTGAGTTCCTTCAGTAAGGAATGCGAGACGTGGTATTATAAATAATCTTTTTGGTTTAAAGATTCTTGTCTTTACTTCGGCTGATTCAGTGCAGACTCAGAAGCTCATACCGGAAACTAAACTAAACAAGGAAGAACTTGAAAGTGAAGAAAATTCCTTATAAATTAACTGAATGGTTAGAGTACGAAATTGTTTTCTATTTGATATGGTGACCATTTGCGATTTATCTTTGCCTTTGACTTTTTTGTTAAACTGAGATTCATGCAATGGAGCGAATACTTGGAAAACAAAATGGAGTCGTTCTGCAATCCGGACATGAAATTGACCAGTTCAGAGTACCAAGATTGGTGCAGAGAGGCGCGGGTTCGATCCCAGCTCTGTGCGCCAGTTTCTGGTCAGAATCGGCGAGGAGGCCGGGCAAAGAAAATTTGAAGCAGCGAGTTGCGAGTTCAAGCCCACAGCAAGCTGTGGATGTTCTGCGATGTTAAGAATCGGCGACAGGCCTATGGCCTAATAAATACTGAAACCGCTATATTATTATAGTGTTGAGACAACACTGACGGGCAATTGATGCATACAGAGAAATGAGTGAGATTTCTTCCGAATATCGATGCACTGATTGCCCTTGTATGTGTCATCCTGCGTGTGTGTGTTTGGCCAGGAAAAATAGCGTATTAGTGCCAAGAGTATACAGTGTGACAATATTTGGGAAGTATGACCTATTTATTTTTCTGAGTGTGCATTCAGCCCAGTATATCGACTCATAGATGACGTCAATGAGTGCAAGTCTTAGCAGCAAATGCGTCATGAGAAAAGCAATCAATTTAAACCTAAATTAAGAGTGCAAAAATACATACAGGAAATGCATAAATTTAAATACAGAAGATGCAAGTATTTTCATGTATGGCAAAAAATAAGCAGCTAAAAGAAACGTTAACATGAGCTAAATAAAAAAATTACATGTTGATACTGATTTCAAATAAGCGTTATTGAAATTTTAATATTCAATTTAAGACCTACATTGATTTAAAAAGATAACATTTAAATATCGACAGAGAAAAGAATATATTTTGTCACCAGTCAAAAAATATTTTAATAAAACAATTATTTTAATTATTATTAATGGTTCAACATTACCACCCGACGGCGTGATGCGGCACAAGGAGCAGCGAGACATGCAGGGGCTTTACTTTCAAAAATCATAAGCCAGGTAGCCAATCCCTGACTGCTTGTAAAGATAAATCCACCAATCGCAGACCGAAAATCGGCCTCTACGTGTACATAGGCCGCTGCATGTACTTCGGCAAATTCTGCAAGTTTATTAGCTCCAGGAGCATGCCGCTCTAAATCGGCTGCAATATCGGCTCTAATCGGCTCTAAATCGGCTGCAATATTTGTTCTCAGTCTTGAATATGAAGTTTATTCACCGCATTCAGTTTTGCTAAATTTATTTGACTTATTATTTGACTCAGTAACTTCTTGCCCTCTCGCCCAGATCACGAAGGCCGTTGTTATCACGAAGTTGTTGTTATATAAGGCCGTTGTTATCACGTTGTGATCACGTTATATAAGGCTGTTGTTATCACGTTGTTATCACGTTATATAAGGCCGTTGTTATCACGTTGTTATCACGTTGTTATTACGTTGTTATCACGTTGTTATCACGTTGTTATCACGTTATATAAGGCCGTTGTTATCACGTTGTTATCACGTTGTTATTACGTTGTTATCACGTTATGAGTAGAGGGGTGAGTAGAGGGGTGAGTAGAGAGGTGAGTAGAGGGATGAGTAGAGGGGTGAGTAGAGGGGTGAGTAGAGGGGTGAGTAGAGGGATGCGTAAAAGCTTCATTGCCGTGCTTTTATCATTATTATTAGTTGAATAAAAAATTGGAATGCCTGGTACAACAGAACTTCGAGGGCACGTAATAAATTGAAAAAAGTGAAAAATAACTTTATAAATTGGCAAAACAGAATGAACTGTAAAGAAATTATACAGATCGCTGTTATATCCTAAATCTAACCTGCAACTGGATATTACAGGTTAATTGTAATATTTTATTTAAACCTGTGACTATATATTACAGGTTAATATATCCTAATATCCTAAAGGACCTTATGAATATATATTTTAGGTTAGCTGTAATACCCAAATTAAATCTGACGGGACATCCCAGGTTAGTTCTAATATCCCAACTTAACCTGTGACGGAACATTACAGGTTATCTGTAATATCTGATCCTTACCAATCAAATACATTAACGTTGCCATGCCCTGCAGATGTATGGAGCCGAAGGCGATCGTGAGCAGCGATTGCTATATCGTGAGGGTGGAGGGCAAACCGTTCCCTGACTGCTGTCCGAAGCTCTACTGCAACAACACTTTAGTTACGCGTGATATAGTTAAGTAACCCAGAAATATTTTCTTTAATAAAAATCTTGACACGGGCTGGAGCGATGAAAAAAATAATGACTTGAGGGATCGTTTACGCAGAATTCTAAATTTCAATTTAAAACATACATTGATTTAAATGGTCACTGTTTAAATATCGAAAGAGAAAAGTATATATTTAGTCAAGGATCTAATAGGCTTCAAATTATAATGCATTCCATTAAAAAACATAAAATTTCATAGGATAGCCTGTAAAATTTCCCATTAGATACCAAACGAACCTAGAATTAGATATGAAACGAACATTATAGATATCAAACGAATCAAAGATTCTACAGCGATATTACGCAGCTCGTAAACTAGAATTTGAAGACGGTCGATCGCCTCGTGATTTATTTGCGATAAAATCGATGATGGACTCTGATAATAATCATTATTCGATAAACTTTATTTTTCACCTTATTCATCTAGTAGATTAAATCTAAGGGTTAAGCGAGTAGAAAGTCGGGATATTCTCGTGCCAGTATGTCTTGTAAGCGCATACAATTTTACTTTTTATGTAGAGCATTCAGAGCTGTTCAACATCGTAAATATCAGCCTGGTAAGCCATTTGCTGTAAGTCGATTTCTCAGTTTAAAAAACAACTCGTTGAGTCTAGTTATACTCACAAATGATAATGCTTGCTGAACACATGCTGAGGTTTTTTAAACATAAATTGTTGCAGCTTTGAATCAATAAAACAGCAATGGGGAGAGTTTTCTTGGTCAAATCCAATTTTTCACCCGCAGAAGTGACAAACAAAACATGACAATGAAACATTTTCGATTAAATTTTTTATGGAATATATCAGCTGGAGATTTCAGGGCGAATCATAAGAGATATTTCAGGGCGAAAAAGTGTCACAATGCATTCTGTACACATTTATTAGAATAATTCTTTCAATTTGACAGGAAAATCATGTATTTCAGAATATTGCGCATGCGATAGATTGCTTCATCGACTCACGTACGTTTCGGCAGGGACGCATACCATGCAGAGGCCAGCTTTGCTTAAAAGTTCACACTTGATTCATATTCTTTGTTGTTCACGCGTGATTCATATTTCTTTCCGTGGGTAAGAGCATCAGAGGGTAAAGCAGTCAATTAAGTCAACTGCTCAGAGAACTATAACGCCGGTTGTACACAAAACTACTTAAGCATGCTAAAAGTAAGCATGGCTATACTGCATGTGGCCTAACCACACAAGTTGCAATATTTATCCACAAAACAAAAATCTGAGCGGGCGCAATCCAACCTTATTGTCTGCAGGAAGTAAGAAGTATGCTGGTTCAAGTGAGGTGGTAGAGCTAGATCCTAATTGCAAGGTTGTGAGCTGGGACAGCGTGAACAAGTTAGGCTAGAAGAGGTTAGGCCGAAGTAGGTGCACCGGATACGGAACTGCAAGCCTATGAGTGAGCAAGCTGAGGTATTGATTGAAACGTACGACGTTATTATCTTTAAGCAGCATGTAAGTGGTCTGGATTACGGTGTTCCAGCACATTGAGTTTTCTATTTCTGTGGCTGAGTAAAGATATGACATAATGAGGCTGAGCTTTGGTTCCGCGCCTTACTTAAGAGTTAGATTTGTGGCATACGGCTGCGCTTCCGACTGATACGAGGTCTGCGTGTGCGCATGAGCAGCAAAGTAAACTATAACTCGTAACGCTTAGGCAAAACGTGGCGTTTTAGTGCGAATAAGATCCTTAAAAATTATGAATATTTACTTCAAGAATACTTCCACTACCAGTGTGCGGTTATTTGAGTGTATTTGTCCACTCTATAATCAACGTGAGTTGATTATAGAGTGGAACGCAACATACTTTTTCACACGCAACGTACTTTTCGTACATGTAACGCCAATAAATTTTCTGGAACCTGTACCGTCAACCTAATTTCTCATCAAGGTACCAACAGCTTGTGTATAAATAATGAACAATCACTGAACGAATTTTACGAAGTTATCCCTTTAAAGGGTACTTGTTGCCAGATAGCAAGCCTTCGAACGTTCATTTTAATATGTAGAGTTTTGACCGGAAAGTAGAGAGTCCATTTGTGCGTTAATAAATTGGTGGGAAGTTAGGAGTTTCAAAACGACTTCACAAATTCGCGGCGCAATGCAGTTAAAAATTAAGTGAATATGTCAAGAGCTTTTCCATCTGCTGTTGTCTACATGAAAATGATTAATGCAATTAAAATTGGCAAGAGGAGTAGCAAACAAGGCATGTAAATATTATCATTTATTTTGTTACTACTAAAACTGCATTAAAACTAAAGAGTTTATAACCAAACATCGATATAGGTGTAAGGTGTACAATACTATAACGAATGCTTCTTTAACGCGCAATGACGATGTAACGAATTGGTAATGTATGTAAATACAGATATTTTCGTCATACGTTGTTTTATTCAATTATCTTTAAAGTATTAGAGTACAACATGTATTCGTGTAGATAATGCTAAGGTGCTAGAATAATATGAGCGATATAAAATAACTAAAATAATACAATGCTCAAGTAAGAACGAGAAGGACCTCCAAATAATCTTATAATTCAAGTACAGGTGACAGTTTAAAAAGCAGAGTAAATTGTGAAGCCCGAACAAACGGCATGTAATTGGAATGCGTTAACAGAAGATGTTCAGTACCACTAAAATATGCGCCCATAACCGAGACCGAAAATCTTGATCAATAAAAAGCTGCAGTATAACAAGTGTTTCAAATTGAAGAAGTGCAGAATACACAACGCAATGCATCTAAATTATTAGTACAAGTATGGTGTAATTTTTTATTTTATATAAAGTGATTTACAGAACGATGAAAAAACTCAAGTTTCAAGTGAAAAAACGTAAGGCTAATGTCAAAAAAATATTTAAATATTAAGCTGAACTAATTTGTCCGTAATGCAGGCGACAAAGCTTAAATTTAAGTTATTCATATCGGTAAATTTTGCATTAATACATTAATAAACTTTTAGCAGGATTAATTAAACAATTTCAGAAACGAACGATCTTCATTCGTAACAATAACGAGCATTAATTTATAACAGCAACTGAACATTGTAACAAATGAAATTCAAACAGACGAAACGAACACAATCTTGTGATGAGATTACTTCATTCATATATTATATAAAAAGAATACAGAGAAGGCAATACACGAGAATTGCTTGAAATTTAATAATTCTTACAACAGTTAACATTTAGGAAATAATAAGCGACGTGTCTAATGGAAATGGAAGCTCACAGCAATACTGATCATTCATATGCTAGGAATAATGTAAATTAAATTTACTATATATAGACTTGTTGGTGGAAAAGTGAATGCTCAAACTCACGAATCTAGCATCTCGTATGTACTAAATAATCGATACAGAAATAATCATAATAAGCACTCCAGGTTATTCCGAGGAGCTAAAGTGCGACTGAAGCACATTTGTACACTGGGTATTAAAGTGCCAAACAAATTTTTGGACTTAACCAATAAGTGTCTTTAATTTAAACCAAAAAGTATCTTTAACTGATAATTTAATGCTTCAAGTATAAAGTCGCTCTGAACAAGTTATAGTAAATTACATATGTAGTCTAAGGCAATTTTGGCCCTGTCCAAATACAGCTATTGAATTTATAAATAATATTGAAGTAAGAAGGGTTTCTGCGGTCACTACAAGGCCCAAAAACATTGTATCACCTAAAATTGTTGTTTGGAATAGTTCCTTCACTCAGGCAATATGACATACCCCGGTGTGCACCAGTAAATCAACAGATGAGCAATTTACTTTGAATGATTCATGAAACAATTATCTTCAATTGAAGACGTTTAAAGATCAAGCTGGTTTAGTTCTCGCTCTGCTTGCCACCATGCTCTGCAAACCAGGAGTCACTCTGGTCCTCTTGCAGCGCCTTCGACAGAAGAGCGTCAGCTGCAGGATCAACTTGGGATAGCTCTCGGAAGCCCTCGTCTCCAACGAAGCAAATTTCGTGTCCGTCCTGAAAAACAAACAACTTTCAACATCCAGTTATGAATAGAAAATTCATTAGAATAAACTTGCAAATTATATCAAAATAATACTGCTCATTTGGATGAAAACAATAGCGTCGCGCACAAATCAGAACTAAGATGTTGATTTCCTAAATTGCAAATCAAGTGAAAAGCAAAGAAAATGCGCGGAAAGTTCAATAGATTAAAAAAAGGTTTGGAAACCCTTTCCATTAAATAGTGTAGCTGCACTTCAAAACTCATCTTACTAGAAATGCCGAATTTTCTCCTTGAAACTATTTTTGTGAAAATGGAAACGTTTTACTACTCAGGACAATTTGCTGTTCAAAGTTATTTGATTTCATTCTGATCTGAATAGTGAAGACAAAATAAAAAATTACAACTCGGTACTCACTGCAGTGAGTGATAGAGAGCGCATTTTCTCGTCGACGAAAACGTGAAGTCACGGACGGACAGACAGATGGACAGACGGACATGACGAGCACAATAGTGCATAAAACGTGAAGTCACGGACGGACAGACAGACGGACGGACAGAGCGTCTAAAAAGCGCTAAAAAAGCGAGCCTAGGATATGATTTTCAATTTCGCGGGGGTTGGGACTCACAGGGTCGGCGAGTATGACAACTTGGACCGTGGCCTTGCCGGGTGTGTCGAGGGAGATGAAGGGAGTGAGGATGGTATGGCCGGCATCTTTTACCTTCTCTTCAATGCTCTTCAGTTGGGATGAGGGGCAAGAGAAGGCAACTCGTCCACCAGCCTTTGCATGGTCAACTTTGCCGTCTACAAAATTGATGGGAATGTCAATGCATTTGAACTTGAATTCACATAGCCATTGCAGTGAACACAATAACTACCTACTTCAGTAAATATTATATTCTAAGTCTTGCTTCCAAAATTTTATTGAAAGAAAACACTGCATAATACCAAATTAGGATTGCTTTTAAATAAAAAGATATTTATACTAGTAAATAAATGCATATTTCCACAAATTGAGCTTCTGGTAGAAAGAGATAAAAACCTTACCAATCTGCCTGAACTCAAGCGTTGCCTGATCATCAGAGAAGGAGAATCGCGCCACGCCGTCCGGGCAACCAGACAAGCTGCGCAGGCCCAGTAGCCCAGCCCAGTATGCACTGGTGGCACTCAGGTCACTGCTAGCCAGGGCTATTTTGTAGACTGGGTCTGGAGAAAGAGATTTTCAAGGGAATAATATACGTTTAAAAATTACTTCTTTTTAAAGACAACACTTCTAAAGAATCCAGTGTCTCCAATGTTACATATGTACAATGAATTTCTAATTTTATTTTCGAATACTAAAAAATTAATTTTTCATTTTTTTCAATATATAAAATTTTTTTTTCAAAATTATTTATTGTCAATTGATTCATGCATTGCCTTCGACTTCACACAAGTATGCAAAATTTCAAAACAATTGGACAGGTAAAAGTGTTTCAAATATCAATTATAAGATTTGTAGCTGACAAAATTATTTTTTCTATTTTTTAATATTGAAATTTTTTTTTTACTTTTTAAAATTATTCATTTTGTTAATTGATTCATGCATTGTCTCCAACTTTACGCAAGTGTGCGAAATTTCAGATCGATAGGATAAGTAGAAGCGTGTTAAATTTTTTTAATTTTGATTACAGTATAAGATTTGTGGCAGACAAACAAACAACAAGAAGTGAAGTTAAAGAGAAGTGTTGTAATAAAAATTGACATGCCTGCAACATGTGGAGCACAAATTTTGAACTTACTACAAAGTTTCTACTGCAAATAAATTAATTCCAAGTCCTGACAAAGACAAAAATTAAACCATTCTGTTTTTATACATCAATAGTACAGTACCTACAACACAGCAAGATTTGTCTGAGAATGAAAATTTTCAAAAAATACAAAACCACAAAAGTTATTTTTCTGGCATTCACAGATGATTGCTTTACCTAACCTTGATTTTAGAGGAAGGCTTAATTTACGAAAAGCAAAAACCTTCTACCTTTTCTTGCTGATTTTCCTTCATTTACAAAGAATTTGTAGCCACCAGGGGCATCCAACATCTTGACTCCATCTTCTCCAGGCACTGGGGTTGCAGAGATGCCTGCAGCAGCAGCACGAGCAAGTACTTCTGCCGAGTTCAGGTACAATCCAAAAAAGCTGTTGCCTGGGTATAAAGAAAGAAATATGAGCTGCATGGATGCAAATTTGGTAGCGTTCAATAAGAACATCATATGCACTAATTAAACACATTGATTTAATTTCATCAATAAATATGATAATTTATTGGAATGAAAGCAGGACTAAACATAAGCTTAACACATGTGTTTAAATTTGCTACAATTGAGCTTTTAGCATGTTCCCCAAGGCTGGATATCTGGATTGCACAAATTTTGCAATCAACCATTTGGGTAAACATAAATATTCCAAGAGAGAAAGTTTACCAACAAAATTTCAAGTTATGTGTTTTTATTGAAATCGCATAAAATATTGTGTTTGGTACACTGGTGTCCCAATACCCAGCAGTGGAATATCATTGTTGGTACACATATGGCCCAATATGGGGGGAAAGTGTTAATTATTGTTTATGAACATAACATAGTGCTATGAATTACTATTGATTAAGGACTATATACCTAATCTATAATCGTTATCACAGCAAAGTTATATTCATCATTTTTATTGGAAAAAATTGGTTAGCATAAATAAATAGGTAATGTTTTAAGTTCTGTAACATTAGTCTCACCTTGCTTGTAGTCAGAGATACCATAGTTGTAAGTCAGTTCACAAACAAAATGATCATCTTCACATCCATATCCAATCATGGTCTTACTCCATTTGCCATCATAAGGACTGAAACATGTTAGTAGAGAATGTGATGGGATGTTATATATCTGGGAAAAATATGTATGAATCTGTTTCCATGAGTCACAAATTGCAAAGTTTTCATAGACACTCTCTTCAAATTTCAGAGTGATATACATACATACCGTATGATTTATTATAGGTATGGTAGTATAGAATATTATATCCTTGTTTTCAAAGGCACAATTCTTATAGATTCGAATGCATCTCTACATTTATTTGTAAATTTATACATCTTGAGGAAGCTGTTGCCAAACTTTTAACTTTTTAGAAATTATTTAAGGAATAAATTTCAAAATTTCTCTCAGTAATTCAACAGCAGTAACAAAATTAGTTAATATTAAATACAAGTGATGACATCATGATTTATTACATTGAACCTTTTCCAAATGGGAATGAACAAGTTTATAATAATTTATTACATAAACAAATAATGAATATTTGTTGAGAAAAAGTGCATTCAAACCTAAAGTGATGCTTCAGGGCCTACACTAGGTTCATTACTCAGCTAAATACATACCCATTACAAGCTGCATCACAGCCAGAGGTGAACTCTTCATGACGCAGAACCTGAAAAATCATTGCATTAAGAAAAATATGCATTTGAGAATAGTGATCAACTTAATAGTGTGTAGTAAAGTATTTATATTCATTATAGTCAGTACTAAAGAAAAGGCCAAGATTGGCCTGTGGCCAATTGGTGTGGTGCTTGTGAGATCTAAAACTGTTTTTTTGACAAGATCTTTTCAATACTGATGTTGAAGCTAAATTGATACCAATATAATGCAAATTAGAACTTCAGAAGATCCATGAGGTGGAAGAAAGGAGGCACTTCAAGTCTGAACATTAGAACATATATACACAAGACTGTAAAATTTCTGCTTAATAGTAAAATTTTGTTGCGCTATAAACAATGGCTTAACAATCTCACGGCTCTATCATACACTCTTATAAAAATAGATAGGGATAATTAATATATCAGAGATCTTATGACTACAAAAATGATGGGAAAGCTCTAGTTCAGTAGTTCAGCTTGAAAAGTAGATATATCTCACACTCACAGTCCACACCTGAATATATATTTATAAATTTCTTTGCATAAAGTTACCCAATCTGTAATCTGTTTATAAAGGCACAATAATAAAATTCATGAAGAGTCAAGAGGATTTTCAATACTAAAACGAAACATTAATTCAGTATTTACATCATTAATTAGCCAAAATAAAAAATTAACCGTGATTAACACAAAAAAAAAATTTCAAGAAATATCATGAGGAAAAATTTCTGCAACTTAATTAAGCTTCCACTGTCAGTTCAGGGGAATCTCCACAGTGCTCCACCTGAACTTTTCATTCAGGTGGATTTTTATTCAGTTTCACTATTGGAAATTAATTGTAATTTTTATGGCTTTCCAATTTCTAGCATAAAACAATAATGAATGCTAAAAGACATGCTAACATTATAATATTATGGTAATCCATATTATATTCCATAACCACAGTCCTTACTTTCATTCCAAGTATGTCTTTGTAGAATTTTGCTGTAGCAGTCCTGTCACCAATTTTATAGACATAATGCAAGGCTCGTGATCCAGAGGTACTCATTGCTGATGTGGCTACTGCCCTACTACTGGCTTGAATGAAAATTAAAATTGCAGAATAGTAATAATATGAAAACTCTGAAAAAATTCAAAAAAATAGGAGAATTACCATCAAGACAGCGTCAACCAGGGCTACTCGGGACGGGTGGGGTAACTCGGGACAGTCCTCCGAGCATAGTGGCAAAGCAGAGAGTTTTTTAGACTCTTCCTCAAGTTCACTTTTGAGTCCTATAAGTAGACCAGTAAAGTATCCTGGATACCAGCATTATAATACTTAAGAAATTTGTTTAAATCTTGGGTAAATGAGTAAATTAAAAATGAACTGATTCTAAAAAAGCTCTGGTTTGCCACTATGCCTCCGAGTCCGAGGCTCCGACACGGCATAAAACTGTTTTAGTACTGTCAACCGGGGCTACTTGGAATGATTTCGAACGTTTTTCATTCATAACTTCTTACCATGAAACATTTCATAAACAAGTTTAGGCTCATTTCAAAGCTCTTTGCAAGGGCTATCACATGGCTTATCCAAAAAAATTCCATGTGCTATTTGTAAGGTGCCAGAGGCCCAGAAGTATAAAAAGAGTGTCCCAGGTAGCCCCGTCGAAACGGTCGAATGGGGCTACTTGGGACACTTGGAATAAAACTTCATTTTACAACATTTGAATCATGCAGAGTGTACTCATCCATTACTAACAGTACTCGGAACTGAATCAATCGTCAGTTATGGAAAGATCGGGTTCCAAAGGCTGGATGCCTTGTGAATCAACTCAATCAAGTCATGAAAAATTCAAGAATCGGCAACAGGCCATGGGCCTATTTCTTCAGTGCCGACACTTCTATTATATTCTATGAACAAGAATCGGCAACAGGCCATGGGCCTATTTCTTCAGTGCCGACACTTCTATTCTATTTTATTGCCATTTGCCCGGCCCACCACCGCCAGTCCGCCACCGGCCAGGCGCCAGCAAAAAACTATCTATTTTGTTAACAAAACAGACTCAGAGACACGGTCTCAGACACCCCTTTCTAAATTCTAGCGTGATCGAAAAATCAAAAAGCTTTTTATCTGTTATACATGAATTGCACTCTA
This sequence comes from Hyalella azteca, assembly GCF_000764305.2. NCBI lineage: Eukaryota > Metazoa > Arthropoda > Malacostraca > Amphipoda > Hyalellidae > Hyalella > Hyalella azteca. Next base: position 108,337 of record NW_025933030.1, read on the forward strand.
CAAACGTAATTCTTGCCAGTATTATATATTTTTCATTGACGAGCGCAGAGTTAAGTGCAGTTCAGCAGTTGCTGTTGACTTCAAGTGCGTGTTCACTGTTCGGTGTGGTGTCATTACCGGAGCACGGTGAGAATTTGATTGTTAAAGTGCCAACTAGGTGCCGTGATTACAGAGTAACTTAGGCACACCAGAGATTTAATGATGACCATGATGCACAGGAAGATTAAGTTTAATTGATTATAAATTGAATATACTGATAATAATTCCTATAAAATTATAATTCAGAATGAGGTACTCATACTCCATAAGACCACAACCACGTCTAACGAGCTGCAGTACTCGTCTGCGAGGAAGCAGGTTGAGTTGATGACAGCCTTCTTCTTGTCATCCGTTCCTACATAAAAGAGTAGTTGGAAATGCATAGGTATTAATTATTAAATGATATTAAAAAGGTAGTTCGATCGGCGAAACGCCCGCAGTATCAGGCAATTTTTAACGTTTTCACATAGGATCCCAGGAATTGACCCCAGGTTGTTACTTAGGAATTAACCGCATAAGGCGTAAATCTTGCAGTTCCGCCAATATGCTAAAAGCTAAATATAGCAATTTGTGTTTTACTTGTGGAAGCGCTCGAAGTGTAGGCATTATGTTAAATAATATTGGATAACTTGGAGCGATTCATTTTCAATTTGAATGATTTTTATTTCAAGTCGTCGCAGTGAGTGACTGAATTGAATTAGGCATATTTTGATGAGCACACAAGCTTAAAACTGAAAGTCATAAGATAGCACAAGTCTTAATCACAAAAACAATGGCCGTGGTAATTTTAGGAGTTAAATGCACGAAAGTTAATTTGATTTCTCAATTTTCTTCGTTTAATTAATGTTCATTAATAATATGATTGATATTCTAGTATAGTGGTAAGCTTTTTTCATAAGCAATGCTTCCGGATTTTTATAGCTTATTTGGAATAACGTAGAGCTTGGTGAGAAATATCGATTTTTGGACGCACCTATGGCTGACGTAAATTACTTGACGTCCTATTCTGTCTAGACTTATTGCATAATGCGACTTTTTATCTTTTGCATCATCCGATCTGATAAGTTAAGGGAACATCACGCGATTGATCAACGATAACAAATTTAGTTCAGGGCTGAACGAAAATCCCGCGGAAACATGCAGCCCCTACATGTGAGCAACTCAGGATGAGATAAGATAGTTTAGTTACTGTAGATAACTCCAGGCATTCCGTTGATTGCGGCACCACTGCACAAGGTCCCATATATTAACGTATTATATTGTTTGCAACAGCTCTGCATCATTTGCATCATCTAATACCTCAAGTATCGATGCATCACATTCATCGTAACACCATTTCACAATATATTGCACTGTTAGCAACACCAAGACATAACATTTCAGGTATTACTGTATTAGTTTGTTAGCAACTCAAATACATTTTACTTCAGATACTATTAATGAACTTTGCGCATGTCTGGGTCTTCCTGTCCCAGTTGAACGGACAAATTGGGCATATCAGTGCGGAAAGAGCGTCACTATTTGTATAGTATGACCCATTCCTCTCTTTGAGCGGCATGAGGCTCAACTGCATCAAAACGACGAAAAAATAGCAGAGATACTTTGCTATAAACTTAAAGCACGATATACGTCAGACTAATTCCTTGATAATAGATTTCATGTGTCAACCGACAAATCTCCAACAACAGGAATAAGAACTTGCCCTCTGCTGCGCGTCATGCGAGTTCAATAAGCAGCCATCAAGCAATGGGTTATACCTTACGTTTTTAAATTAAATCCAAATTTATGTTTTCCCACATCATTATCCTCATGTTGAGGATCACGACCTTAAAAAGAGTATGACATTTATTATCACGATAATTTTCGTTATTGATCTAAACTTTATTTTTTAATGGTGTCAGTCAGGATAAATTTACGACGTTATAATCGTACTGAGTTCAGTTAGGTACAATAATTATACCTATGCAATCCGAGAAGGGTTGAGATATTCGCAATACTTGTGTTTGTTGTTGCGGCCTCACGCCATGCTTAGTGTCACTACTTACTTGTTTTCACATGACAATAGTGTTTTCACACACCATTTTTTTCACCTGACAATAGTGTTTTCACGCACTATTGTTTTCACAGGGCATCTTGATGTTGTTGTGAAAGCAGTGATACCGGCTACGTCATCTGAATTGGGATCGGCAGCATGGAGGTTATCTCGATACTGGGTGAGGATGATGAAATCTTTTGATAGGCCAGATTCTGAGTGGATGTATCGGCTCGAAGTTATGTTGTGAATGCTTGCGATGATTAAAATCATAAGGAATTGTTGTTCGGCCGTTGACAGGTTAGTGGAGAAAGAAAGTATCGTTGAAGGAAGCTGCGGTTTCGGTAGTGTAGTATATCCAATCGGCTTCGGCAAAATTCGCCAAGTAAGTGTAACAAAATAATATAAATTTTATATTAGTTCAACCATGGCTTTAAGCCTTAACACAGCTCTTTTTGCATATGGCGGTCTTACATATTTTCAGCGCCAACCTTCATCAGTTTACTAGTTCTAACGTAACAAACATAACATAGCAGTGTCGACGACCAGATATTTTCAAAACTGGTGTCGGTTTGAAATAGATACTTACTGATCCGTAGGATGCACTTCAAGTCTGAACATATGCTCGTGCATTACTTGACTAGTCTGTTGTTGAACGCATTCATACTCTGAGCGTCAACAATATCATTAGAGAGGCTGTTCCACATGTAGGTGACTCGAAGCGAAGAGTTTTGTCCATTGGATGAATAGGAAAAAAGTGGAAATGTGAAAAGTGATTTTCACAGCGGATTTTTAACTTTAAGTAACGCGGATTTTTAGTTTGTAACAGCGGCCCATGCTGTTTGTTCTTCTTCCGAATTCTACGAATCTGGGAGCTTGATAAACCATGAGTATATTTGTATACTTCAATGAGGTCACCACGCAGATGTCGATAACAATTTAAATTCTAACCCTCTTATTGAGTGGTATCAATATTGACAAATATTTAATGGATCGAAAATTGGACACTAGAGAAAACTCAAAAAATTCTGACCCCAAATAGGAATTTAGGCCATAGGGTCGAGGCTTTCAAGGAACTGCGACTGTAGAAGAGGCAGCAGGGATGTGATCTGATCGATCCGCTTTCAGTGTGCATTGCGACGTCGCATGGGGAGGGTGAAGCTCGATATTTCGCCGCCCGATTTGTTATGAATTCGTTCGTAAGAGTGAAGTAAAGAAGTTCTTATTGTAATTTTTAAGTATTTAGGAAACTAAATATGACATTTGAATTCATATAATTAGCTAAAAATCTATGTATGGCGGCATAGTAACCATTGTTATTCTAAACTAACGAGTCGAGCCATTATTTCCCTCGGGCATCTTCTGTTTCACAAGGGGAAACTTTTTTGCAGTTTTTAAGGAAACTAATGTGGTCATCACTAAAACTTATGTTTTGGAATAAAAATCACGCATTTTATTGGCAGTAATTGTACGAAGGAATATAGTTCAAATGACATTTTTGCCAAAACATATTCTATCATTCTTCTACTACTAGTCTACAACAATTTACATCCATTCGATCCTTTACCATTCGATTTCAATAATTGTGATTTGTGAATAAACCTGGTAAAAACTGAAATAATCTATACAACACTCCATTCGTTCAATTTATTATTTTTTAATTAAGAACGAGGTAGCAAGGTTACGTATTTTACTGTCCGTAATACTTGACGCAGAAAAATAGACATTTCTCTCACCTAAAACTAAGGAAACAGGGTATTTGATAAAATCTTCTAAATTTAGGTGATTGATTAAGGCCCGAAACGAAGTAACGGGCTAGAAATTGATGTAACACATTTTTCCTTACAGATTCTCATTTCCCTGATTTACACGACTGTAAATTATAATTTTTCATAACGGTTCGAAAATTATATAACGAAAATGTACGGCCCTGCCTTAATTGAGTGTCAAGCGCAGTAAAGAAAACGACAAGGGGCAAACGTTATAAATATTGTCCTGGGAAATTTATTTTTTTAGTATCTGTACAGACGAAAGGAAAAAATCTCTATGTTTGACAGGAATTTTCGTGCTGAGGTAGCAGCGTATTTGTTTACCTCTATTATAATTATCATTCACATGAATTTACCAAAGCTCAATTTAAGATCAAAATAACTTTATGGTGTGAGAAGTCAGCATTGAAGAAAATTTTTTGAATAAGTCTATTGAGCTGTAATTATCAATATGATCTTTCGAGCTTGAACAGAACGATCCAGCGTGCTGGCTGCCGAAGCAATAAATCATTTCGCATAATTCACACCGAGGAGATGTCGCTTAATATATATTTCATTCCACCTCACTTTCAAGCATGACGAATGACAAAAAATAACTAACTTGAAATTCGTAAGCAGACTTGAGACTTAAGCAAAGTTATAAACTGTTAAATGGTCAGCTCTGTCAATAGCGATTCTTTGGTGAACCGGTGTCGGCTGTGTAAATAGTGATTCTTTGGTGAACCGGTGTCGGCTGTGTAAATAGTGATTCTTTGGCTACAAGTATAAGTGATAAATATATGAGGTGGGGCATAGGAGTATGTGTGATGAAGAAAAAGTAAGCATTGTAGTGTTTGACAAGAGTAAATTTTCATTACACGCTGCTCTGAATCGCAAATTAATAAAGCCATCTAGGTGATGTGGTTCGTAAATTTAACATTGAGAGACAATTTAAATTTAATTTATGAAATGCTTTGATGGACTTCATGTTGTATTCCAAGGTATAGTCCAAAAATTGAAGTCAAAGACTGACATTATTTAGGAAATAGTTATTAAAACTATTATTTTCTTCAATATATTCTTCGAGCATTTCAAATAAGGACTCTAACCCTGGAAATGTACTTGGGTAACGACATGGCGCACACGGCAACAGGTGACACGATGTTTGATGGCAAAGGTTCGGCCGACACCGATAGCAAGAATAGTTCTGAAGGCAACAAAGAGGCTTTAAGTTTAAATGACAGCAATGCCTACGGCTGTGCCGATTCCGACACAGTCTTGACAATCCCAACCACTAAGAGAAAAAATGCCGATGTCACAAAGTTCTACAGATACGAAGTGAAGAAACACAAGAAAATGGTACGAATACTCACGGTTGTGGCTTACGTCATTTGTGTGTCAATGGCGGCAATTATTTTGTCTCTATATTACGTGTTTCTCTGGGACCCTAACATGACCAAATACAGAGGCATGCATCTGGGTACGACTGAATGTGATGATTTGATCAAGAAAGTCAAAACAGATGCAGATTTTCTAATTTTGGACACGACGGACATCTTGCATCGCGCTGATCAGCTCAAGGAAGACACACAACGTCTCGTGCTGTGCGCCGCCAGCGCCAAGGCAAGCAACGCGACCGACGCCGCTGCTTCTGATCGCGCTGCTGCCGGGCACTCGCCAGGTGCGTGCGGTTACATCGCTATGTTTGTGGAAATGATATTAAAAGAATGTTTTGGAAAATTAGGATGAGTAATTATGTGTTTATATGAAATAGTAATTATGTTTATATGAAATTGAGCAATTGTGTGTGAGTGTACCTCGCTATGTCGGAGGAAATGGTTTAATTATTTTAATAGGAATGTAAGGAAAAATTAAGTTGAGCAATGCTAAGTGGATAACGCTGACCAGCAGAGGCTGACAATTTAGTTTCAAAGTGATGCCATTCATATGTTCACAATAATCTCCGCTTTTGTATTATTTCATTTTCCAACTTAGTTCGACTTTTGCGAGAAAGTTGTTTACCTAGAATGATGACGTCTTAAGGACACAAATGCTCCAATTTCTTAGTGAATTGAAGTGCACCAATATACGAAAGCTTTTTACCAATATACGAAAGCTTTTTACCAATATACGAAAGCTTTTATTTGGTCAGTCATTTTTTTGCGTGAAACTAAAAATATCGTAATTACTTGTTTGACTAAGAGACGGAACGCAATTTTCTAGAGACTATTGTTGAAAATTTAAGATTCAGATTTTCTGCCTCGTTGTTACCTACTAATTAGGTAAGCACACGAAAATGGTTTACTAATTCATGGTTGACTGACAGCCTAACCGGATTGTTTGCATCACGCTGGCTAGGCAGTTTGGTCTGCAGAGGTAGGTGGTATAGGCAGAGGAATGAGTGAGTATGAAGATGGCCTCGTAAACTTGAATATACATAATTAATACGACTAAATAAAAATATACACAAGAAAGATTTTCCTGCGAGACTTAGACATTGAAATTGGTATGTTTTAAAGCTGAATAATATTTTGCAGATTTTCTGGTTTTGTGGGAATGCTCAGAAAATCCCGAGTTAGCTAAATAAAAAACTTAAAATCCGTAGACTTTTACGTGAGATCATCAGCAGTCAAAATGTTTTTCAATGTTAAGACTTGAAGCTGTTTGAACGATCTTATTCCACTGTATTTTTGTCTGCCACACACCAGCGATTGTCCAATGGCTTAATGTACTTCGCGCCGTAATTTATTTCTGCATTTTAGGTTTTTAAGCCTTGCATGCATCGTCCGAATGAGGTGAAGATAAACGTACAAATTTCAGTTTTTTTGCCTCATCAGGTAAAATCATTTTACGGTTATGGGTTTGAAGAAGTACAGAAAAAGTAAAATAAACAGTTGGTATTGACACTGGAGGATTATTGGAGGGGAAAACCTTGTGACACGGATGTGATGTTCACTGTTCTTAGTTAATTGATGTGATGAGCTAAGTCCGAAATTGACTTCACATCTCTTCAATAGCTTGTAGGTGTCCTCTTTCCACACATAAAAAAATCCGGATGCATGTAGTACGTACTTCCCAATAAGACTTAACGGATGTGAAGTATATATTTTATTTTATTTTTTTTTAATTTAAGGCATATTTGAGACCAGGTTGAACATGAAACGATGATAAACTATTAAAGTCAATATATTTATAACGTAAATACATAACAAATGAAAAAAACGTTAAATGACAAGTCACTGACACTAGAATGCAAGAGCTGGGAGCCATGAGAGAGAACAAAGGCAGGACCCTATAGCGGACAACACAATTATAAGTGCCTAACCAAGATAAAACAAAAGCAATAAAAATAATAGATCCTATCACTAACGCATGACAAAAGTCACCCTGTTAGACGCACATTGCGTAAAACATACAACATGTGACACTTGTACGTTGGGACGAGAAGACATAAGGGACGTTTCTTGTATAAGCTCGTAAAATCGACGAGTTCAGTCGATGACCCCGAATAGCTCGATGTGTTTAGAGCAAAGCTTTGTGGTGTAAACAGCACGCGCGCGGTGTGCCGCACTGATTTTCCACGCATATTCGCATTTTTACCCAACATGTCAGTGGATTTGGGTAGGGTTTAGTTGAATAAATAATTTTGTGTTAGTAGAATGTGAAAATCTTATATATACAGGATCCGCCATATTTATGGCAACTACATAAAAATAAATTGGTTTGTCTAGGTTTAAGGTGTCTAAATTTACTATTACTTATGGCAGTAGATAAAAATGCAATTGTAACCCTTCATGAAAAGGGCGAGAGTAAAATTCAGTCGTTGCAAAAAAGCTCCAAATTCGTCGTGAAACTGTGTGGAAGGTGGTAGAAAAATTCAAGGAAACTCGTGAAACATGCAATCGACCTGGTCAAGGAAGGAAACGAAGTATCCGAACAAAACAATTGGTCAAAAACACGAGGGAGAAGTTGAGGAGAAACCCTCGTCGCTCGGCTGCAAAATTGGCTGCAAAAGCAGGAGTCAGTCTGACATCGATGCGTAGAGTCCTCAAAGATGACCTCAAAACCTCCCCTTACAAGATGCAAACAAGGCATGAACTAACAGACCGTCATGAACGAATGAGGCTCGAAAGATTTCAGCACATTCTGGATCTCATTGAGGATGGCACGCTGCCCAACTTGGTGTTCAGTGTCGAGAAAAAATTTGACGTTGAACAAAGCGTTAACCGTCAAAATGACAGAGTTTAGAGTCGGGATGGATCTGTGGCAACCAGAACAGCAACACGACGTCAAAATCCCATGTCCGTGATGGTTTGGGCCGCGGTAACCGCCACTGGGAGGTCCCCACTCGTTTTTGTCCCCTCAGGAGTGAAATTGAACAGTCAGCGATACATTTCGGACATTTTGGAAGCTGTGTTGTTACCTTGGGCCCGTAAACACTTCAACGGCTCACCATGGAGTTTTCAACATGACTCTGCCCCATAACGTGATGCATCACGTGGCTCAAAAATGACCCAAAACTGGATTCAGGGTCACATCCCAGCGTTCATTAGCAAAAATGAATGGCCCTCAAGAAGCCCTGATTTGAATCCTCTCGACTTTTCTGTGTGGGCTATTTTAGAGAGTAGGGTCTGCAGAACATCTCATGATTCTTTGGATAGTTTGAAGTCCAAATTGACACGAGAATGGGACTTGATCCCTCAAGAAATGCTGCGTGTCTCTTGTGAAGCTTTTCCGCGTAGATTGAAGGCCGTCATTAAAAATAAGGGTGGTCATATTGAATAAATATGTCTGAGAATTGTTTAGATAATTCTTGGCTACTAGCTCATCCAATAGACAAAACAATGCACCTGTTTGTTTCATTGAGAAATAACAAAAAACCTGCGTTGCCATAAATATGGCGGACCCTGAATATGGACGAATGTAACAAGGTTTGAGTGTACGTTTGAAGTATGGCACCACAAATATTATTACTATTTACTAATATTAATATTATCGATATTATTACTATATTTTTTTATTACTTAATATGTAGGATGTTTAAAAGCTTATTCAGGATGCATATTGTGTAGCGATACTAGCTACCTGTACCTGAAATTTTATTCTTAGAAGGATATTAGGAGAGGATTGGATTAACAATTGAAATTTTATTGGCAAATAGTAAATAAAATTGAATTGTAAAAACGCAAATTGTGTTTTCCGTGTTTTGAAACAAGAGTACGATGGGAGTTCTGTCATTTTTGCAAAAAAGTGGGTTTGATAGATTCTTTATTTAATTAGGATAAATAAGCTTTATCATTATAAACGGAATTAGGGATTACGGAAATGACTCGATTTCGAAAAACAAGATTTCGAAATTGCAGGCATCATCGAGCTCGCTCAACGCAGGGCTGAACTGCTAGTTTGAAATATTATAAAATTTTTATTCAGCACATTAAAATCTAACTGCATTCAGTTATTTGAACTGTCAAAACGGCTTTAAAAATTTTATGTGATGGATGAAATGCGTTTGAAAGATTATAATAATACTCTTTTTATCACAATAGTGATAACAGATAAAAAATCAAAATAATCGATATAACACTGAATTTTTTTGCCGGATAATATAGCAAGAAATACGTGTCTCAACACTGACGTAACGTAGTTTTTCCATTCAAATTCAAACCGAAGATTATCTATTGATTTAGATTTGGGGGGGGGGGAATAATTGAGAAGCATTTTCCTGCCTGAAAAGCTGTTTCAATTAGAGAAACATTTATCAAGACATTGTTCCTTACGGAAAACATCTAAAACAATGTACTTAGCCATGAAGTAAAACATTTGTCAGCAATTGTGGTTCTATTACATTCAATTATAGAGCGAAAATATTGATATGATGACCAGCTCGAGATTGCTTTGTTATATTTGATAACGTATCCAACGGACATTAACATCGACGTAACTACCGAGACCGGACAAATGAATGTGTTTAATAAAAATATTTTCAGACAATTTATTCATTAAATTGAATCATTTTATACGTGGTCACGGAGTAAGAAAAATGTTCCAGTTCGATTTCAATGGTATGAATGCAAACTTATTCCGCAGTGCGGAGAATGTACTTAAAAAGCAAAAAAAAAAAAAACTCTCAGGGTTTTGCCAATAGACGTAAATCAAGGACGAATTCGATTTATATTTGATTTTAACAAACATTTATCATAAAGATTTTATGAAGGATCTACTAGGGCTTCTCTTTTCCAGCCGCCAGCACGTACGGCTTCACCACCTGAGCTGCCGTCAGTTCTGCTGCCACCGTCTTACCAGCCTCTCCGTTCTGTGATGGATCAATCTCGCGAATTTCCAACTACCCAATATACGAAATTTTTCTAGAGATATTTTTTTGATTTATGTACAAACTATTAAACGTGTATTAAATTAAAAGTGAAGTTTTGAAAATTATATTACTTATATATGCTAAAAAAACTTAATAAATACATTGTGATTTGTCAGAAAAAGTAAACTAAAAATCAAATAATTATTAATTTTTGGTTTGCTGTTTGCAACCTCATATCTTGAACTATTGGCACTTTAAAATAAACTGGAAATATTCAATGAAAGGTTCAAGTGAACCGATTTATTATCGAATTTCAAGATTGAAAGCTGTCTGCGATAAATAAATTAATTTTTATATTTGAACTTTTTTTCCATTTCAAAATTTCAAAATTTATCATTCATTCCTTTCATTTGTATCATATTTAGACACAATTTCCAACATTTAAAGATAAATTTTCAACCTTGAGAAACGAACGTTGTTTGTGGGTCTTACAAGTTCTCTGATTGCACTAGGAATTAAGAACCACACATTTGAGAGCTTGACTGTGTAAACATAATCTAAAAAGTTGAACAGATAAAGAAACTCGTCATCAAAGAATGGCGGCAGGAAGTAAGACAGATGATAGAAACAAAACCAAAAACAAGGTTCACGGAGGGAACCAAAAAAATGCGGCAGATGACAACGCAGTCGATGAAATTGTTGAAAAAACAGACGAGGAACGAAAAAAGGACCGAAAGGCAGCCATGATGAAGAAGGCGGTGAGGATAGTGACTGTCGTGGTCTACCTCATGGGGGTCTCTGGAGGAGGGTTCCTACTTTCGCTTTATTACATCATCTTCTGGGACCCACAAATCGAGGTTGCGAAACCTCCGCAGTATTTGTCTCAAGTCCAAAGAAGAGAAATGGCCAAAAGAGACTTGATGGCTAATTCTTTTGATGATTTTTATGTGGATTCACTCCATTCACTCCCTCCTCCAGCGGCGTCGGAAAGAGAAAAATCATCCGGAGTTGGATTTCATCCGAGCAACAGTGAATTTATGGAAAGCGCAAAGTTTGACTCTTTCAAAGAGCTTTCAAGGGAGAAACCTGATGCTCGATTGCCATTCAAGTCTGTAAACGCATCTGATATTTACAGTGATGAAGCAAATATCCGCAATAATTTTCAATTTCTACGTGAATTTTCGAAGGATACAGAACAAGAGTCGGAGAAGAATATTCATCCCACAGTCTTGAAAACAAAAGATAACACATTTCATGGCGAACGACCAAAAACAATAGTTCTACGAAGTTTAGAGACGCCAAGCGAAAAATTACCAGAAATGTCCCATGATCAAGAAGTACACCGCAAACCATTTAAGATGGCCCACTTAAGATCCTCTTTGAAAAATATCAATAACTTGCGACCAAATTCTAACCCGCCCAATGTAATGTCAATGACCGAAGATGAGTCAGAGGGTGGTTCAAGACAGAGCGGGCCTGAGGTCGTTCAATCGGCATCTACTGTTGGTACAACCCCTCGTATCCTGACTACCAATTGACGTGGTACGGCTCGAGAAAATTCTTGTTTTTTTTCTGAAGGAAGTTTTTACACGCTTGAGGATGTCCTTCACACGGTCACATTAAGTATGCGGGTTTTCAGTTATTAAATACCACCAAATCACGAGTGGAATATACAGTATATTGCAGAAAATAGTCCCAAAGGAATTCTGATGTAACGAAAACTTTTGATAAAATTTAGCAGACTTTTTCAATGAGTGCAGGCTATTTCGAACGCATATCTTTTATTACTTACTCAAGCTTTAAGGCTTTTTTTGATGGAGGGCATTGATTATTGTCAGGCAATAAAATGCTCTGAAAAAGTCGAATCGAAATTGATCCAATGAGAACAGTGTAAAATTAGCTTCGTATTACATCGAATAAAATTTTCTATTTCTTAGTGTTTCTTGATTTCTTGTAAACATAAAATCTGTGAATATTTCAACGCTAAATATTCCGTTCTTTTCAGAAGCTGTGGGAGAAGTGGAGATGCCGCGAGCGGAGGCTTGGACGTCGCAGGGAAGCCCTGCCAGTCAAAACAACTCAACTTCCAGAAAATTTCAGTTCACGAGGAAAAACATTTCAAAGTTTGAGGAGTATCCTGGCCTAAACTCTGGTGCTTACCAGTCTCGGTTGCGTAGCTTTGGGTTATCTTCTGGAGTTATAAAAGAAGTAAGAACTCGCCCAATGACTCCTGATTTTCTTCATCTTGACAACACCCAAAAATTTCGACAAAATTTTTCTCAGGTTAGGACAGTGGAAAACCAACAGGAAAGGACGAGCATTCTTTTAAAAGATTATCGTAGCCTAAGGAAGGCTTTAGAACCTTCAGGAAATGAACGAACCGAGGGAAAAGAATTATATCGAAAAGAATTTCCGGTGCAAAACAGAACAAAAATTGATTCCGAAAATACTCCAATTGCTGGTCGTAGCAACTCGGTGCCAAACGTACTTGTTTTTACAACGAATCAAAAACACGAGGGAAAATTTAATAGTTCAGACGGGGGAAGTCTTTTGAATTTTGAAAAATACGGCAATATATCCAAAATTTACTTGAAAGAATCAAATTTGCACAATTTCACTTCAATGCTTAAACAAGAGGAGGTTATTAAAAAATACGACTCCACCAATTCAAATGTTGAACCGGTAAAAGAAGTATATAAATACCAGCGATTCAATGTTGAACCGTTAGAAGATGTAAACAAACACAAGGGATTTAATGAGGTAGTAAATATTGTTTTCGATAGTGATGATGATGTTAGAAAAAATATCCCTGGACCTGGTCAAGCGCCTCTATACGCTTCCTACTCACCATCCCACAGAAGCAGAAAAAACAATCCGGTGAGTCGAAAAATCCGGTGAGTCGAACAATCCGGTGAGTCGAACAATCCGGTGAGTTAAACAAGCCAGTTAGTCAAACAATCCGGTAAGTCAAACAATTTGGTGAATCAAAATATCCGGCGATTTATACAATCCTGTGAGTAATACAATCCATTAATTAAGTCAATGCGGATTTGAGTCTCAAGGGACAAAATTGTATTGAATTTTGCTAGTTTTAAATCATGTTTTTTCTTTGATGTTTAGGCGCGCATCAGTTATTATTTCTAATATCGGAAACAGGTCAGTCTTCACGGCACTCGCCGTGAATCCAACCCATTGAATATGTTTTTCACTAACATTGGATTTGCCCTGCATAATTTTGTGAGAAGACAGCATGCCTCGAAAAGTTTACATAAGGGGGCATTGATTTATGACCTTGATTGTGTTAGGAATATGTTTTTAACTGTTAGCAGTTGTGCTATGAATAGAGCATTGTGGCATCGCATATCCAAGCATATGTGTAAGGATGGATAGTTGTTTTTATAGTTTTTAATGATTCAGGTTTCATTGAAGACCAGAGAGTGTGTCTCTGAAAATGTTCGTTTTGTTTTTCACTATTCAGCGAATTGGGCATTATAGATATGACTTGAATATTCAAATATATTGTTTCCATGGGACATTTATTATTATTTTGGACATTTCAAATGCAACTACATTCAAGATCAAGTAGGTGAAAAGTTTTGCAACACTTGAATTTGAAATTTTGAAAAAAAGTTAGTAAAAACAAAGGGTAATGATTAGATGCGTACAATTTATGACCAGAGAATTCATCACATGTATTCATTCATGTACATAGAGTGTTGTGGATACAGATTGAAGTTATTATAGATACCTACAGTTTTATTTGAAAATATGAATGCATTATTGGAAAAGCGATTTTCTCGGATACTCCTGGAGGTATTTCTCTTTATTCTCTTCATTTCGATAATGACCTTAAAGTCAAGCTAAAAAAATGCAATTAGTAAAATCATGATTGAGGTAGCTGTTTGTCACTATAAGATTTTAAATTGGGAGACGCAAAACCAATCGCGTCTCAAATAAATTTGGAGACGCGAAACCAATAATAGCAGTATATAGTAATAAAACTACTTTATTACTGTATACTATATTATATTATTTGGAGAAAAAGTAGAAATAGTATAATGTTCCTTACTATCTAAATTTTTCAGGTTTTCCGGATGATCTCGAGACACCCACTTGAGAGAACTGGTATGTTCTCTCTCAACTCGAGTGAACAACATCGCGTAGACACTCAAAATGGGTCTGAAATCAACGCTTCCCACGTGAACCGCCACGTCAAAAATATCAAAGGTGAAAACAACTCCGTGGAATTTTCTGCCAGTCGAACAATCACTACCACTACCAATTACCAAACGAGACCTGAATTTTATACTGAATTTCACCGTACAAAAAATCCGTATCAATTGAATCAAGATGTCGGCCATGACGCCTCAGAGTTTGCCAACACAGGAAAACTTCGTGTGGCTAGTAAGGCTCGCGTAAAATCAGAGGCCGAGCCACGTTCGGATTTAATTACTGAAAAAGCTACAGAATTCAAAGATGCAAATCGTCTTCAAGCGACGGAAAATATTCCTGGTGCTCCATTAACAAAAATTTTCAGAATTATGGATTACGCTGACGATGTTTTTGAAGACACAATAGAATAGTTCGAAAGTTGTGGTAAGGTATAACTATAGTGCATTTATGAGGGGTAAATGATATCTACTTCACGACCACCGAACGAAAAATTTTATTTTTAATTTTAAAATGATTGTATTTGAAATTTATGCTTTTGTAAGATTTCTATTTTACACCTTGAGGCAATCATGTTAAAGGATTTGAATGACGAGCGTTTTTAGGCGACCAGAATTCGCGGTGAGAACTTGATTAATATCTACCAATATATATTATTTGATTGTTTTGTTTAATGGCTGGTTTAATGCTATTATCTTTTCCCTGGACCTAAACTGTTCAAAATGCATCCTTTATATTGTAAACATAATACTGTTTGCGCTTAGCAATCGCGAAATATTTTCCTTCTCATTCTTCTTGAATTAACTTTAGCATCTGCAATGTGTTAATTATCTTAAAATGATTGTTATTCTGTATATTTTTATCTGAAAATGTTTGTAGAAATGTAGGATTTTCAAAACAATTGGCGAGTTTTTCATTTCGAATGAATCAACGAGTTATTTCGTTTCGAATGAATCAACAGCAACGGCTATTACTGTCAAGTGTGAACTCAATATAAACCTAACCTGGCAAGGAAAATCGAAATAAGGCGGAATTTTAATTAGTTAAATGTAACTCTGCAAGAAAAATTTATTTCTGCCTAAGCCATTCTTGGGATACATCAGGCAATGTTGCAGCGCTTGACTTAGAGTTAAGATAACGGCGCTGATGTGATACATTTTAGATCTGTAGGTGCAGAAACTGCAGGGAGTTTCAGTTCCGCTAAAACACGGTTGTAGATTATATTAGAATCCTGTTAAGTTCCTGAATTTAATTCGTAATTTATGCATTAAGTGTGATTTGAGAAGTTCAGAAGTGAACTATACCTTTATTTGTTATTGATCGTAAGGTAAGGAAGCAGGTTATGGCCAGCAAGAGCATTATTCAATTTTCTGGCCTAATGCCGCATACTATTTCTCGAGACTCCTTATTCATCGTAATTAAGTATATATGAAATTCATACATTTGAACGCGTTAAGTTGGCAGCGGTTTGAGTTTAAATAAAATTTAGTGCGTTTCTAAGCAGGGTAAGAAATTTTGTGATTCTGATATTTTTTCGTAAGATCCTTATTTTTAACACTGGTTTTATCCTAAGTTATGGACTAAAGTTACTAATATCACTTATACAAACAATATAGTTTTTCGCCGTATATAACAATGCACGAAATATATTCAACTGAAGTTAATGATCGATCTGCGCACCTAAACGCTGCGTTTTTAAAGGGTGGTTCGTTAAAGTTAAATTATCGACAAAATTCTTACGTCAACTCATTCAGTTATTTTGAATCACCTGAGTTTGTATTATTTCTAATTATTGTCAGTTTCTCAATTCCAAATGCCATTGACGTGAGACTATTCACGCAATTTTCTGTTTACGCATTAGTTCCTTGAACTTCCTTGTTAATATTAAAGATTAAATTTATAAATCACGGACATTAACCTTCATCGAAAATTAACTCAAATACTGAAACATCCCCGATTTTAGTCAAAAATGAATTTGAATTCTACCGTCGCAAGTTTTTTAGATTAATTCTATTGCTTTAACGGACAAGGAAAATAACTGGTAAGATTATATTGGGAAGCGTTGTTGCAGTTGCTAATGAACTACCAATATAAAAAATGTTCCTTCTACCCTTATGCTATTATTATTATTGATGATTGTGCAGCATTTATGAGACGAGATTAAAGTTAGTCGGAGCTGTTGTAGTTTTTTGGTTTTTGCTAAGCTAGCATTTAGATAGAGCTAGGTGCACCTTTCTCTAGGTAATCCACAGTAGTACATTTGATCTCTAGTTAGAATATGTAGTAAATTATATTAAGGAACATTAGATTATTTATTGAGTTCTTGTAGTGATGTGCATCGAACAGTTTATTTCGTCATTAGTAGATATAAAGAGCTAAAAAATCGATACAACTAATGTCGCTGGACCACCTCATAAGAAGCACTCAATTCGGGGTACAGGCTGCGAGGAGTAGACCAAATAAAGGTGTTATTTCCAATATTTGTTATATGCAGTTGCCAGCCTGGTGTTATTACTTATTTTAATGTAGGTTCATGAAATTCTAGGCAAGTGGTGTTTACTTCAATACCCTGCTTGTCTAATACCGCGCAGGGTGTGCATCGATACCCTGCTTATATCCACTCAGAAAGCTCAGTAACATTTATACGATGAAGGCTTCACATTAAAATCATATTCTACAAAAACTTATGAGGAAATTTTTACTTATCCCTTATGCTTTCACTTATCCCATATGCTTTCACTTATACCATATGCTTTCAATTATACCATATGCTTTCGGAAAAATGATTATAATTCTCTTATAAATTTATGTTTGTGTTTAGTTCATAATTTTTTCAAATTTTCATTGTTCATACTTTTTGAATTTAATCCTTCAAAAATGAGTCCCTCCCATCTTACTTTATATATAATGCAAGGGACAATACATATAAGAGATACAGTGAAACGCCTTGCCATGTTTGTATGCTTTCACTTGCGGTGCAGCATAAAAATTAGTACGCGGTGTTAGTAACTAGCTATTATGGCCCTCATGTGCAAGAAAGATCATTGTTGCGCTAGCGAATTTAGATTTTGGTTGATTTACATTGGTCATTAATTCTTTATGTAAATTGGGTATTAAATCTAGATTTACGTTCATTAACTCTAGATTAATATTTGTCATTAGTTCTCTAGTTACACTGGTCAATAATTAATGATTCAATTTGAGCATTATTTCTTGACTATCATTGGCCATTAATTCTTGTTTTACATTGGTCATTGATTTACATTTGTCAAGAGGGTAACGGCCAGCAAGAGCATTATTCAATTTTCTGGCCTAATGCCGCATGGTATTTCTCAATCCTACTTATTAATTATTAAAGACTCACAAATTATTATAAATCTGAGTAGAATATTCAAATAATTTAAATAACATGTGCTCATGACCCCTGCCTATATACAACGTTTTAATGGACGGATCTTATGACTATTTTTCCGTATCACGACTGAATATACGCGGCGGCTGAAGCAAATTTTAGTTCGTTATGAGACCAAAACTCTCCTCGTGATATACATGTATTTGTAACGAAACATAACAGGCAGCATATTTTCTAAAGCAGTTGTTGACACGATGTCTTCAGACGATGTCATTGAGCTGAAAATGGATTCTCATTTAGGAGTAGTCTAATCTCTGCGAGAGATGTTTGGAAAGTGATCTGTGAAAGGGAACTGAAAATATGAATTAATAAAAATTAAATAAAAGTGGCAAAAAGATGAATAATTCGATTAGGAGAACAAAATCTATTGAAATAATGGAGTAAGTGTTATATGGGAAGAATTGGAATAATAAAACATTTACTTCGAGTACATTTCTACCCTTTTGTATGAAAGTTGATTAATTTTTTGCTGTTGAATTTTGAAATGTGACGTTATATGCTGAAATTTCTCACCCTTAATTTAGTAGATTTCAATTTATTATAAAATGAGATCTTTCATTAATTTTGCTTATATGATTAAATAGTTATCAGTTTATTGAATGTGTACGCAATGATAATTTTTAGATCATGGTCAACACAAGTGATCATGTTGAAAATGATCCTTAAATTTAAAGATAGTCATTAAATTTTGGGAAATTTAACTATTTTCTCGTATTAGATCGTCAGAGATTTTCATTGGAGTTTGAAAACTAATGTGGATCTATAGATTATTCAGGTATTGCAACATGGGCTGCGCTCGTAAATATATATTATTCTAATCTGTTATTTTTATTACGCACTTCCTTGATTTAACGAACATTTCGATGAAGGAGACAACCCAATAATTCTGTGCTTATCGTATTTGTTTACATTGTCAACAGAAGAAAATACTATCTGCATTATTCATCGCTTCTAATATATATGTGCTGGGTCAACTGAAGACATATTATCATCACAATTTAATGCTTATAATATATGTATGCTTGGTAAAATTAAAACATATTATCAGCACAATTTAATGCTTATAATATATGTATGCTTGATCAACTGAAGACATATTATCAGCACAATTTAATGCTTATAATATATGTATGCTTGGTCAACGGAAGACAATATTATCAGCACAATTTAATGCTGATAATATTTGTTTGTATGGTCGACTGAAGATTGGTCTCCGACAAAAAAGTTTTGTTGACAACGCGTGAAATTTTTTGACGTTCTCATGAAAATTTTTACCGAATTGAAAGTGAAAATTTTACCAGAATAAAAGCGAATGAAATAGCAGACATACAACCCAGAACATATGAAGAACAGAACTCAGTACGCATCGTAACTCAACGACGATTGAATGGTCTCTGTGACGACGCTTTATCTCAATGTCGATTCAGTGGAACACGATAGATATTATCCTGACGTCACATATCAGGTTAACTTGTATATTGAATAACATTACTCATCAGGTGACAAGAGTGAGTTGAAGAACGTCTTTAAGTATATTGCTGGACTTCGATTTAATTAAATAATTAATTAGTTTCATCTTTACTGTAATATGAAGGATTCGCTTCAAATGTACATGACAGTGCACTTCTAACAAACATCGTGTGCACTCGGAAACATGAATGGGTCATACTGTCCAATAAGTGTCATACTTTTGCACGTATATAGTACTGATAAGATATTAGTTTAAAGATTATTTGGTTGTTTGAATCCCAAATTTATCAGGAAGTCATAAGCAAAGAAAATCGTCAAAAAGTTCACCATTTCTTATAAGAGAAAACGTTTCGGAGTCCAGCTCCATCGTCAGTTCAAAACCTAGAACACAGGTACAAACAATTAATAATCTAAAATTCACATTAAAAAATTTACCCAAACTTAAGGACATTAGAACCAAATTCGAAAATAAAACAAGCATAAATGAGACAACATGAGCAGAAGGTACTATCCATTTAAAATTTGTAGAGGATAGAAACTAAAAGCAGCATTTAAACTGGGCTTCTGTTTGAAAATATACAATGATTCTAAAATTCTTTGGTCTGAAACACCGGTTGTGGAGGCTAAAACTCTAAAATCACTATTGGACACCGGGACGTTGCACTGCTCGGCATGAATACGTACGGCTGAATGAGGGGGATGCGCGAGTATGTTCCCTGTTCTATAACTCCTGCCCCTATGCTCTGCAAGCCTAGTATAAAAATTGCGCGATGTCATACCGACACACGCAGATGCGCACTGCGCACAACTATATTGATAAACTAGGGATGATCGCATAAGAACAGGGAAATGATCTTTGTACTTGAAAAACGAGCTAATTTTAAAACTGTTCACCAGCAATACATGAAGATTCGTGAGGTATTTGGAGAATAGATCTTTCAATTCTTTTGCCATAGTCTCAGATGCGGGGCCAAAGTAAGGAATAGAACAATAAACACCATTCCTATCGTCACGCTCGGGAACAACCTCAGCATACTGCTTAGACAAGAATTTCTTAATTTGAGTATACACCAATTGTGATGGAAACCCATTTAGTGAAAAGATACTGCGCAAATGTTCAAATTCAATGTGCATAGCATGGAAAGTAGAGCAAATTCGGAAGCCGCGGTTTAATAACGTTTGAATCGCATTTAATTTGAAGAGAAAAAAAAAATATGGTGCTTAAGTCGGTAAACGTCGGTTTTGCAGTAAACAGATGTCTGGAAATGGCCATCAGATTTTACGACCTTGCAATCAAGAAAAGATAAACTATTGTTGGATTCAATCTCCATAGTAAATTTGATGGATTTGTGTTGGCGATTGAGATAATCAAAGAAAAGGCAGACATGAGAGGGATGCTTGAAAATTAAAAAAGTATCATCTACATATCGGTTATAGAAAATTGGCTTAAAATCAGTAGGACCATTGGCCAGCCATGTAGCCTCGTGAAAGCAATGAAAATATTGGCCAAGGTAGAGCCAAGAGGAAGACCCATGCCCAAAGCGTCAATTTGTCTATAAAACTTGCCTGCAAATACAAGAACAGAGTTTTAAACTGATAACTCAAGAAGAGATATAAAAAAGTTGTGGTTCAAACCTATGACAAGTTCATTGACACCTTTAAACAAAGAATTGAGGCAAATTTCGATAGTTTCAGAAAGGGGTATGTTAGTAAACAAATTTTCTACATCAAATGACAACACAAATCCATCAAATTTACAATGGAGATTGAATCCAACAATAGTTTATCTTTTCTTGATTGCAAGGTCGTAAAATCTGATGGCCGTTTCCCGACATCTGTTTACCGAAAATCGATGTTTACCGGCTTAACCACCAGCTTTTTTAGATTTTGTTCATTTCTTTTCAAATTAAATGGGATTCAAACGTTATTAAACCGCGGCTTGCAAATTTGCTCTACTTTCCATGCTATGCACATTGAATTTGAACATTTGCGCAGTATCTTTTCATTAAATGGGTTTCCATAACAATTGGTATATACTCAAATTAAGAAAGTCTGGTCTAAGCAGTATGCTGAGGTTGTTCCCGAGCGTGACGATGGGAATGGTGTTTATTGTTCTTTTCCTTACTTTGGCCCCACATCTGAGACTATGGCAAAGGAATTAAAAGATCTACTCTCTAAATACCTCCCGAATGTGAATCCTCATTTCTTGCTGGTGAACAATTTTAAAATTAGCCCGTGTTTCAAGTACCAAGAACCAATCCCTGTTCTTATGCGACCATCCCTAGTTTATCAATATAGTTGTGCGCAGTGCGCATCTGAGTACGTCGATGTGACATCGCGCAATTTTTATACGAGGCTTGCAGAGCATAGAGGCAGGAGTTATAGAACAGGGAACATACTTGCGCATCCCCCTCATTCAGCCGTACGTATTCATGCCGAGCAGTGCGACGTCCCGGTGTCCAATAGTGATTTGAGGGTTTTAGCTTCCACAACCGGTGTTTCAGACCTAAGAATTTTAGAATCATTGTATATTTTCAAACAGAAGCCCAGTTTAAATGCTGCCTTTAGTTCCTATCCTCTACAAATTGTAAATAGATAGTACCTTCTGCTCATGTTGTCTCATTTATGCTTGTTTTATTTTCGATTTTGGTTCTAATGTCCTTAAGTTTAGGTAAATTTTTTGAATGTGAATTTTAGGTTACTAATTGTTTGTATCTGTGTTCTAGGTTTTGAACTGACGATGGAGCTGGACTCCGAAACATTTTCTCTTATAAGAAATGGTGAATTTTTTGACGATTTTCTTTGCTTTTAAATTCCTGATACGATATTTTTACCGAGCCAAAACGGGTAACTGCATATATGTAACCCACACAGGGGCAAGGGTTGCATAGCTATCCGGACAAATCTCACGCATTTCTCTGAGTGCGGGTGCAGTACACGTTGCCTATGATATAACGGCATCAGCGCGATCAGGTGAAGATTTTTTTAAAATAATAAATAGAAGCTGCAGTCAGAATCAGCGAGCTCCCTTTGACTCTGCAATATTAGGGTTCACGATGTATGAATTTTAGACGAATTAATTAACGAAAGAATGGTTGTTGTGCCGATTCGACATGAAATTTACCGATGGCGCTTTGCTTCGTTAGATTTAAAATAATATTTTTCTTCTGATCGAGTTTTAGTTGTTTCGGTCAATTTCACCTGCCACTGCGATCTCTAAACGCAGTGACGATCAGTCGATGCTGCAGTGAGTGTAAACGCGCTATTGTTGCTTCCATTATCTTGTTATGATTTTTGATCTTAGCTAAATACTTTATGAGCTTATGAACTAATTTTTAAAAATATTTTATTATCTTAGTTAAACTTTTATTTTTTTTTAATTTTATTTTTTTTTCTTGATCTGATATAAGGTTTTAGCTATATTATTTCAGAGACCGTTGAATGGGAGAGAGAATTAAATGAAAGAGAGGGTTAAATGGGAGAGAGGGTTAAATGGAAGCGAGGGTTAAATGGAAGAGAGGGTTAATTGGCAGAGACGTTTAAATGGAAGAGAGGGTTAAATGGGAGAGAGGGTTAAATATAAGAGAGGGTTAAATGGAAGAGAAGGTTAATTGGCAGAGACGGTTAAATGGAAGAGAGGGTTAAATGGGTGAGAGGGTTAAATGGGTGAGAGGGTTAAATGGGTGAGAGGGTTAAATGGGAGAGAGGGTTAAATGGGAGAGAGGGTTGAATGGGAGAAGGGCTTTAATTTTTTGCACAGATTTGACAGAAAATGTTTCGCCAACATTGGAGCATCCTAACGTTGAGGTCAACATTGACAGGGCAGCGTGCAGTAGGTGGCAGCGTGCAGTAGGTGGCAGCGTGCAGTAGGTGGCAGAGTGCAGTAGGTGGCAGCGTGCAGTAGGTGGCAGCGTGCAGTTGTCATAAATCATGCCCAGGCGACGAGGCCTTTGTCGGAGGGGAGATGGGAGGGTCTACAGTTGGGGAGGTCGGGGCTCTGGATGCGGGGGGGTGGGGAAGCCAGTTGGGAAAGTTGGGGATTTGACAGATGCGAAGAGAAATCATTCTGCACTTATGGGAGTTGGGGAGGTGGGGACGTGAAAGAGGTGAAGGAAGAAGGAAAGGATCAAAATGATGAATTGTACTACTCAACAGTAATGCAAACACGTAGAAGAATATTCTGAGCGTCCATGCTGTTGGTCAATCCACAGCAGGTGCAAGTTAGAAGAATATCTTGAAAATTATTCGTATTTTCCCCAGGAGCAGATGAAATTGACCGTCACAACTAAAAATCGACTAAAAAAATGCATTTTAGATCTTAAGTAGCGATGCATTATCGAAAAATTTGATGTTAAATCGACATAACAACATTTTATCTCATAAATTAATTCATTTAGAACACAGAGAGCGTAAACCTTAGAAAGAATCCACTCCTGCATCATTAAAACATTATCGAAACTGCGTTAACGGATCGCACTGACCTCGAGACTTAATTGATTACGTGTACAGCAAATTTATAATTTATTAATTATTATTAATTAATTATTATTATTCATCACGTGTATAATTCATGGTACGATTTTATTACAAGAGTAATTAAGACTATATATAATTAATTGTGTTAAAGGTCTCGAGTTAAGGTTAAGTTAACTTCATTAATTTACGCAGATGCGCTAAATACAACAAAATATTTTGTATATATTTGAGTTTATTTCAGTTCAAAATTTTCGGAGTAAATCAAAAATGGTCAGGACGAGTGCTTGCAAGCACCTCAAATTTTCCGACGGATTTCATCGAATCATTTTTTTAATATCGGATGTTCCATTCATGTAATGAATTAGGTAATCTATTAAAGGCAGTTTCCCCTCTACCTCAGTTGCATCAAGTGCAGCAGTTAGAGCCAGTTTCCCCTCTACATCAGTTGCATCAAATGCAGCAGTTAGAGTCAGTTTCCCCTCTACATCAGTTGCATCAAATGCAGCAGTTAGAGTCAGTTTCCCCTCTACATCAGTTGCATCAAGTGCAGCAGTTAGAGCCAATTTCCCTTCTACATCAGATGCATCAAATGCAGCAGTTAGAGTCAGTTTCCCCTCTACATCAGTTGCATCAAGTGCAGCAGTTAGAGCCAGTTTCCCCAATACATCAGTTGCATCAAGTGCAGCAGTTGAAGGCAGTTTACCTCTACATCAGTTACATCAACTATAGCAGGAGGCGCAATATCTCGGCCGCAGTAATCATTCTTTAAAAAAGTTGTCTGAAAAGCCGAGCGTCGTGCAGCCGCCTTGCAAATTAGGAAGGTATTTTGATGAAGGATCTTGCGTGCTCGGCTCGACTGAAACGCGAAGACCAAATCACTGCGCCATCTTGCGGAGAACTGAGCAGTCTTGCAAAAAGTATAACTCAGTACTCACTGCAGTCAGTGACAGAAAGTAAATTTTCTCGTCGACAAAAACGTGAAGTCACGGACGGACAGACAGACGGACAGACGGACGGACATGGCAAGCACAATAGTGCATTTTTTCCGTAAATTAGAAAATGCGCTAAAAAGCTCCTACTGGTTACAAGACGAATTTAAGACCGCAAAATTGTTGGAAGATTGTGAAAGGCATGGAGTTTTGTTAAGTTAAAACTTACACTTAATGTGTACTGAAATTCATGGAGCGGAAAATAAAAATCTTGATGATTTGAATAAATGTTTGATGAAAAGGCTTACTTTAAAATTACGTTGTATTTCTGCGACTAAAATGTTTGCAAATGTCAAGGGCGGTGTTTCCAACTATACTTTTATAGATTGAACCATTTTTGAGGTTTAAAAAGTCTTGCTGTAAATTAAGCAGATTCCTGACATAGCAGAATTTCAACAGCTAGCTGCGGGTCTCGAACCCGCAATTCACTGCTCGAATATCAGTAATAGTAATCACTTAGCTACTGATAGTGCCGAGTAATCATTCAGCCTTAAGTGATAGTAATCACCTAAATCTGACTTTTCCCCGTTGACACCGATTTTTTTGTCCTACTCTCATTTTATTAGTGTGGCACAATGGAGTATTTATTCTTCTTTATTTTATTAAAGGAAAATATTTATAAAATTCGCTGTGAATTTAAGTCTTCCGTACCAAGTGCAGCAGCAACCATAAATACGCCATATAAGGTTATTTCCTCTTGACACGAGCTCGGTAACAACGCAGGATCGACGCGTAAAAGCCTTCAGGTGCTTAAATTTAGGTGACAAAAGTAACTTCGAGTCGAGCTCGCGGGCAGGTTTATGTTTCCATAAAGTCTCATACCGCGGATTTCAAGCCACTTCAAGAAGGTTTTTCTTGCACACTTTTCGGGGGCCCCAAGTGCAACAATGACGCGCACGATGTCCAGTTTTTCAAAATTAAATTTCAGTTTCGTTCTTTTTAGAAGTAAATGTTTCTACGTTAAATTTATTTGCGATTTATTATTAGATGAAATATTATTTATTATTATTAGATAAAATATGAAATATACCTTTTATATTCACTATTTCTTCTAGTGAATAAAATAACTTTAGCTTCGCCTATAAAAAGCTATTCCTCACCTAAAATATGGTTTTATCCTGGTCTTTTTCATCGGTCTTTGTATTTATGAATATATTATTCGTGGACGCTAATCAGGCAGTCCTTCATCTTCAATAATACTCACTTTATTAAAGTTTTATTTGAATCAGCTATAT